>NC_084515.1:22329531-22592031 GCF_024500385.1 Phyllopteryx taeniolatus | reverse complement strand
TTCGTTTCATCTGTTGGCTGTGGCATTAAGAACAAAAGCAGGCTTTGAAAAGGTTGTTTTGTGTGCTGTGTTTTATGTTTGTGTACGTGCACACAGACTGTCGGATGCAACATCTTTTTTATCAAGTGTCATTGCATCCCCATCTGCTGAAGACAGTCTCTCGCCACCTCTCATAGCACTCATCATGAGAGTACCTAAATAACAAGTAGTATAATTTGATAAACCAGTAAATGCAAGTATTGCAAATATGGTTCCGTAAAGACATAGAATCATTGAACAATCCTGATTTATAAAGCATGCAGAGGTAGTTCTTTCACCTGTGGATAGAGCTGGGCTATTAATCGATTTTCTCGATTAATTAAAGTTTATCGCACAGGATTTTTTACTTTTAAAATCCCGAATCCCTTTTTTTTTTCCCCAGAGATGAACTCTTTTACAAAAGCACTGTCAGTGTTCCCAATGTAACACCTTTTCCAATCCCTCTAGCGACTAGTTTTCAAATGGCAAGTAGCGACACTAATTCCAGAATCATTTTCAGATTGAGTCAATAGTGTTGAACATTGCCAAAGACGTTGTCTTATAACATGTCGCAAAAGCAAGGATTTTATCAACATGTTGGATAATTTTGAAAACTTCCACAGAAATAATATAAAAAGAAATCCATTATTTTTGTGGAAGTTGATGCCACTTAATGCAGGGAAAACGTGTGGAAAACCTTTTTTGAATATCCTCATTGTCATTTGCTTTTTTATATATATATAAGCAGAGGGTAAAATATTATATGTTAAGGCCATATCGACAAGGCTTAATTCTGGGGCCTGTGCTTTCAGCTTGCGTTAAAGAATATATCCCCATTTAATTGGTGTGCAATTAAAATAAATGTTCCGTGTATTTTTCTGCATTGGTCACCGCTAAATGTTATAAACTTACTGAAATGTAATAAATTTTTTGTGTTAATATGATAAGTTAAGATAGGGTCTCTTTGGGGTAGAGCAAAGGGTTCTAGACTGACAGACTATGATCGACGCTGTCTCGCCCAAACAGGTACACATGCTGATGTTCTGCTGTAACAACGCTTCATCTCAAATGCTTCCACCTCCCCGTGTCCCCAAAACTTTATATTGAGTTCAAATGTCACAATACCAAATATCTGACTTTGATACTGCATAGTACCTTGATACTGACTATACCATGGGAAAAAACAAAACATTTCTAGAGAAGTGGACTCATAAATAACCCCTTTTGATTAAATAAAATGAAAAATTTAAACACCAGCGAAGCTATTAAAGCAAAGCAAATTTATTTATATAGCGCATTTCATAAACAAGGTAACTCAATGTGCTTTACATGATTAAAAGCATTTAAAAAGAAAAAAGAAAAAACAGCTTATATTTTAATCAAATAGAAAAATAAAAGTACAGTTAAAACAGTCTACAGTGCAAGAAATATTTAAAAGTAGAAATGCTCTAAAAAGCATGAGGAAAAAATAAAAACATTCACACTTGGGGCTAAAGTCACTTCTGCTGGCAACTTATTCCATTTGTGTGCAGCATAATAGCTAAATGCTGCTTCACCATGTTTGATTTGAACTCTGTGCTCCACTATTTGACCTGAGTCTATAGATCTCAGAGCCCTGCTGGGTTTATATGCCATTAGCATTTCTTTCATGTATTCAGGAACTAAACCATTTAGCTATTTATAAACCAGCAATGATGCCGGCTTTCGCGAAAGCTCGGACAACAATGTCGGGTCAAAGCAGATACCTTAGTCCAAGCATCCACAATCCATTCACATATGGTGGTGTAACTCGCCCGGCATTGCCTCCCAGTCTTAGTTGCACTTGGTTTTTCACACCGACTGTGAGATGGGCGCGCATGGAGTCACAGATCAACAGGGACGGTGACGCGTGGAAAAAAACATCCGGTCTCTTACGTACACCTCACTCAGCCACTCTCTCATTTTCTCCTCATCCTTCCAGCGCTTTTGATTGGCCTTAACGATGACTTCGGCTGGAAACCTTTCTTTAGGCAGCGTCTTCCTCTTAAAAATCACCATAGGTGGCAGTTTCTGTCCATTACCATGCCAACCAAGCACAACAGTAAAAGCCGACTTCTCGTGCCCCGTTGTGCGTATCGCTACCGTGGTGGTCCCATTCTTCTCTACAGTGTGGTTCACTGGGATGTCGAAAGTGAGCGCCACCTCGGCTTGTTTCTACGGAAACTCAGCTTCGTCTTCTTGACTTGGCGAAGCTCATTTTCCTGCTTCCTCCACCTCAGAACCATGGATTCGTTGAGCTTGAATTCTCTCGCGGCTGCTCGATTCCCATGTTCCGCCGCGTAACTGGCAGCTTGCAGTTTAAACTGTGCTTCGTAAGCGTGTCTCTCCGTAGGTGCCATTTTCGGGGGTCCTTACCCAAACCGATGTTGTTTTGCACAATGCACATACCGGCGCTATATACCTACTGGGAGCGTGCCTTTAGCGTCCTTTGTCACGCGCACCCTTCCCCCTTTAGGTCCGCCTACTGTACAAAGTCAGTCAAGCGGAGCGCTCATCAAAGTCACACATAAGGCGCCCATCCATTTTTGGAGAAAATTTAATACTCTTAAGTGCGCCTTATGGTCGTGAAAATACGATACCTACATATATAGAAAACTTCCACTTTATTTGTACTTCAGGAGTATGCTCTTTCATTTCATTAATAAGTAATGGTTATAGGCTTGTATGTGACATTTCTGTCTGCTGAGTGTTCATTAAGCAGGTTACAGTAATTTTTGTCTCCGTATTCCCTGATTACTAAATCCTTCAAGAAAAAAATGTGGCCATCAACCTCACAAGATTTACATTTTTGAATCCTCCCTTTCCTATCACTCTTGCCACAGTGAATGTTTGCAGTTGATTGCATTGCTGTGTGTGTCAGCTTCCTTGTGTGTGCTCACATTTGGTCAGAAAGTCTGTTGAGGGACTTTGCCAAGGAGATAGCTTAACAAGACCATATTATTCGGCGCTACCATGCTGGCCCATACCTCAGAGTTTGTGCAACCAAACAGGAATAAAAGTGTCTTGTAAATTTGACACAGCACAGAGAAGAGTCTTGTTAACAAGCGTGACAGTGAATGAATTTAAAAATTGCAATGGACATAAAATCAGGCTTCAAAATGGTCAAGAATTGAGACATTCTTTGAGCTTGCAGACGCTGTGAGCGTGTCGCTGAGAGCTCTGAAAATCCCGCTGCTTCTGTCAATCAAATATACGTACCACCGTTCTTCTCTCACGGGTCCTTTCCCGCGACAGAGATATCACACGCTTTCTTGAGCTGCAGAGAAGCAGCCTCATAATGACCATAAACCATGCAGCCATGACAATTTTTCCTCCTTTGAAATTCAGCGGACAATACGTTTCTGTGGCCCCAGTATGGTGCTCCGTAAGTGGACAAAGCCGCGGTATGCTCTCTGGTTCTCCTGGATGAATTTTGGAGGGAAGGAGGCTGTGAGGCTAACATCACTAACGCTGTTGTGCTGGACCTCCAGCGGCTTCTCTAACCACTGGCAATGGGCCGCGGGGTGGTGGCTCTAGTCCGTTTTTCTGCTGCTTTGCAACACAACGTGCATGGGTGCCAGGTGGCAAGACACGTTGCCCAAATAACACAAAACACGTCACTTAAGGGAAGATGTATTTTTTTAAGTTGTGGTCGTATTTCATGGCCAGTTGCACACTGTACTGGTAGAACTGGGTGAAATTATTTATGGACAAAGAAGTGCAGTTCCATTGAATGGCCACTGCATGGAATAAGGGCGCTTGGTTTTTATATAGTGGGAGTGGGGTATCTGTCCTAGCCTAGGCTCGTTTTTAGCCCTGCCCACAAAATCAAGAAGATTTAGGTGAAAGAGTTTTAAGCCAGGTATCAACAATTCATGACTATATTGTTCTCAGTCTATGCATGTTTTCAGCACTTATCTTCAACCATATTTAATGTATTTAGAAACAAAACACAAAAATGAGCTTGGTTGCACTTTAATTGTGAGGGTGGGTGGTGGATCCTGGGGCTGGTTTGATGTTATTGATTGGGCATGTGTGTGGCTTTGTGTAACAAAGATTTTGACACGATTCCCCCTGCTATGGCCTAAAATAAACCCGTCATTGCATTCCAGTTCACTCGTGCTTCCTCCCGTCATGTCTTCTATCGCTTGCCGGCTTTCTGGCTCTTGATGAATCCCTGAGGTAGCTGTTGGTTTGGTTAGATACACAAATCTAAATTGTACACATCTCACCTCATAAATTGCTGACCAACCAGTCAGTGTTAGAAGTCAGTGTACTTTAAAGAAGTTGCACTGAGTGTTTCAATTCCAATAAGGTGAAAGATTACTTCACAAGTTAATGATTTGTTATAATGAAGGATTTCCGAATCAGAAAAAAAGAATGCTTAATCCTTGTGCTATTCTGAAGTAAAGAAGTCATTGTCCAACAAATGAAAAATCCAATTTGATTATTTGAAAACGATCTATAGCCCCCCTGGTTACATCCTGGTGGCAGTTTTTTGGGGTTGCAGGTTTTGTCACAACCCCGGAAAGAGAGTATACTGTCGCGTTTTGGCTGCCAGTTCTCCCTCGAAAAAAAATATTTTCACTTTAAAATGGCTTTCTTTAACCATAATCCCTCACCATACCGTGGACAAAGGTAGAAGCCCGTCAGAATAAAGTAAGTAGTATAAACAAACGTCTGCAGCTTTTGTTGTTGTTGTGATTGGATTCTGAAAATTCTATTTCGGCGTTTGTTTTTGTCAGCATACTTGAGTGCCAATTCGAGTCACCACCCAATCATGCATAACCCTACTTAACATAGAAGAAGAAAGTAGTGCTTCCGTCTTCTTAATCAATGTATTAATCAATCAGGGAGGTCAAGACCCCTGATACAAAATCTTTAAACTTTGTGGTAACAGATTTAGAGGCTCTTTTCGTGAAATGGGCAGAAGACTATTATTTTGTCCGTATACAGTTTTTTATACTTTGCCGCACGCTTTCCCCTGTATCAATGAAGGACTTTTGAATAGAAGAAACAATAAGGATGCCGCTTCAGTGGAAAGTCAGCTTTAATGACTAAAAATAAATTGAACAGTCTTTGGTCACCTCACTGTGTGAGGAACCTCCACATAATCACTCGGTCTCATGCTTGAGCAGCGAATGGTCCAAATTCTTTATAACTGCAGTATATAGAAATATGAGGAGCAGGGGAGGCAGTGTTTCCCAGTGGAGATGTCATTAAGGTCTGTGTTTTGTACTCAAGCTTCCGTTTGTTATAGATATGCAGGATCAAGTTCCTTTCTCTTTGATTCTTCTGATTTTGTTTCTCATAAAATCCCACATAGGCTCAAAATACAGTTAATACTAAAACAGTAAAAATGGGGGGAAAGGTTGAGCCATTGTGAAGATGTTTTTTTTTTTTTTATCACACTAAAAGAAGAACCCAACTTAAAGTTCCTTCCGTCTCCTCTCTGTCTTGGGCAGGGTTTCACCTGAGTGGAACGGTAACCGAACCCGCCACCTCATCGGAGCCGGAGGTCACCCACAAGGTAGCCATCAGCTTTGATCGTTGCAAGATTACCTCTGTCACCTGTGGCTGTGGAAATCGTGACATTTTCTACTGCGCCCATGTGGTGGCGCTGTCTCTGTACAGGATCCGCAAGCCTGAGCAGGTAAAGTATACACACTGTACAGTTCAGACTAAAGAAGCCCAAGACCAATATCATTGTACAGTGTACACTAATTGTACTCCACGGCAGCATTTTATTAAATGCATGCTGAGAATTTTGCCAACCCAGAAAACAATATATCATATATTGTGTTTAAAGAATTGCTACATAAATGAAAGACAAGGGACTGTGGCACTTTGGTTGTATAGTTGGGGTACATGCTGTGATACAGTTTTGTTCTGTTTTCGCAGGTGAAGCTTCGGTTGCCCATCTCAGAGACATTGTTCCAAATGAACAGAGACCAGCTGCAGAAGCTGGTCCAGTATCTGATTACAGCCCACCACACGGAGGTGCTACCCACAGCTCAGAAACTGGCCGACGAGATCCTCTCATCCAACTCTGAGATCAACCAGGTTCACGGTGCGGCAACGTACAGTACTTCCCTTCTCATGTTTGTCTTTTGAGAGGAATATGCAATTTATGAGTATTTCCTACAAACCCATCAATTTATTTCAAAGCTATTCTCTGCTGTCAAAAATGTTTGAACATTCACAAGTACTTTTCCTGGATTATCTATTTGTTAGGGAGTTATGTTCATACTTATTTAGAAGCTTCTTTAGTTCAAAGGACAGCCCCAAGGACGTGTCCTGCTTACACTGACAGTGCTGCAAACAGAGAAGAGCTAGTTTGAGTCTGTATTGCCATCTTCGTGATTTGGTGGCTATATTTAACCCTCTGGCAACTATTTTTCATAAACGTGACTAGCGAGTTTAGCTCTTTCTAAGAAACAGATAACGTGAGTGGAAAAAACTCACGTTGTTTTGCGCATGACAAGAAAGGAACCTGATGGAAAAAGGGGGTGGGGGTTCTCCACCAAGTACCAAATCATGTTTTGTTTGGGGGTCAAATACTTATTTCCCTCAACGAATAGCATAATAATTTGAGTCTTTTGTTTTATTTGATTTTCTTTTTGATATTCTGTCCATCTCTGTTAAAATTCACCTACCATTGAAATTATAGACCGTTCATGTCTTGTGTAAACTTGTAAAATCAGTGTGGGGTTACATAATTATTTCCTCCACTGTACACCAGTTGTAAACCGTTCCAGCCATTAAATATGTAAACCCCAGAGGCTGTCGTACATCAGAACCTCGCTGCACCTGAGACTTGCAAAGTGTGGTTTCAAATGGCTCATTTAATTACTGGAGTTCTGCACCCATTTCACATCCTCATACTAGAGGCAGCATGGTTGAGAACCTAGCAGAAAAAGTAGAGTGACTGGAGAAAAGATGAAAAGAAGTCAGAGAAGAACTGAACCTGCATTAGGGACATGGCGAACTTCAAACACCCTACAAAACAATTTTTTTTTTTTTTTTTTTTATATAAACAATTTCGTCTCCCTCTGTTAATATTGACATTCTACAGCCCTCCATTTCAGCAAACCAACATCGTCGAGAACGAGTCATGGCGGGTGTTGATCCATGAGCAAGGCTTTGATTGAGGAATGTTGCCATTTGCGGGTTTTTTTGTTTCCACAGTCAGATTGAAACACGTGTGGTTTCAGATCCTCAGCGCCTTGCTTTGATCAATGCAACCGCCTGCCCCCTTCGCTCCTTCCAAATCAGATTTTTTAGAAACACACACACACACGGTGTAGAACAGAAAAAAAGGAAAACCGAAGCAAAGTGGTGTCGGCACACTTCCTGCTGCAGAGAATAAAATAAATACTGAATTCCTCATGTTGTTGAGTTCAGTTTGCAGAGCTGGGCAAATCTTGGATGAGCACAGGAAGTGTGATGTTTTTCTACAAAGCACGTTTTGAAATAAATTTCCCATGGTCTCAATCTGTTAATAAAACTCTGAGTCTACTAAGAACATGACACAATAGAGCCAACAAGTGAATCCACACAATCTTTAATAAAGATAATTTCACAGTAATTTTCAGTTTATGCTTTCTTTTTTTTGTTCAACGTTTCACATGATGACCTGCTATTTAAGTGTGTGTGTGTGTGTTTGTTTGTTTGTTTCCTTCAGGTGCTCCCGATCCAACTGCCGGCGCAAGCATTGACGATGACAATTGCTGGCATCTGGATGAAGAACAAGTCAGGGAACAAGTCAAGCAGTTTCTTTCCCAGGGAGGATACTACGGCTCTGGGAAGCAGCTCAACTCCATGTTTGCCAAGGTATAATTTGCTCTGCTGGATTTGTTTTAGTATTCTTCACAACTTTCTCTTTAAATGCACCAGTAAGCAAGCAGGCTGAACACACAGGGGATCAAATTTAATGCTACGATATTGTATTTATTTCTGAAGGCATGAAATACCACAAGCACTGACACTGTGAAGTGCTTTTCTCTCCTATTAAGAAAAGTGACAGTCCTGTGACAGTGACAATAAAATTCTATTCTATCTTAAAGTTTCTGCATTGGATCATTAATTAGCAAACATTACACATTGTTGAAATAATATTTCCAAAAAGGATTTAACACATCGTGTTTGGTGAAAGTTGTCAGTTGAAAATTATTAGCTTACTACTATTTACTATTACTATTACTATTGAACTTGCTATTCTGCAGTGGCAAAGGCCACATTGTTCTGGAACAAAATTTAAATATGTCTGTAAAGTGAACAATCTGTATTCAGTTCAATGGCACAAGGAAACATAGTACCCGCAGGCCACAAGAACATGTGGAGATTTGTAAATGGAATTCTTTAACGTTTGAGCATTAACATGTTGGTTAAATATAACTCGGGAAATCCTTAGTCTATTTTAGAGATTATATAAATACACTTTCTTGGTCCCTCTTGAATGTGAAATAAGATCGCTCTGAAGACGGAAAATTATATGCTGTGATAAATTTTCTGCTTCTCATTTTCAGGATTATTGAATGGAAACCAAGAAAGTGCCAGCCTTGCATTTTCTAAAAGTCAAATCATCCGCTTTTGAATTCAAAATATAAAGAAACAAAAATCCTATACCTTGCAACTGTATTAATACCTGTCCAGGCCTGGCCTCATGATGATTTTTGCGGTAGATTAGGCTGATTGCAGTTTTCTTAAGCATTCCATACATCAGTTAAACTGAGTTGAAAGACTGCCAATTACAAAATGTGACAAAAACTCTTTTTTTTGGGGGCGGGGGGGTGTCTTTCTAGGTGCGTGAGATGCTAAGAATGCGTGACTCCAATGGTGCCCGTATGCTGACTCTCATAACAGAACAGTTTATGGCAGACCCGCGACTTTCGCTGTGGAGACAGCAAGGCACAGGCATGACGGACAAATGCAGGCAACTTTGGGATGAGTTGGGTAAGAACAGTCAGGGCAAATGCACCTTATAAAAAAGGGTTGATGTAGTTTCTCCCTGTTCTTTACCTGTCTGGGCCTTTCCTCTCTCTCATGGCAATTAAGGCCTTAAATCAATAAAGTTGCTCAGATTCTGTGCAATTAATCTAAGCATTTAGGAGGTCAATGAAAACACCTCCTGGTGAGCGAACAGAAACAGAAATAAGTCTCCTGTTTGTCAGAAAAAAACAACCACCCTTTTTTAAAGACACGTTGTTAATATTAAATAGCAACAACCAACCAATTGCTGTATAATTTTATAATCGTGTAATTAAGTTAAATGTTTGACAAACTCGGGTAAACATATAGACTTGCTGTTTTGTAACTTGTATTGATTAAAAAATGTGTATTTTGGCTTTTTTTTTTTTTTTTTACTACTTTCACCACTTTTCTACACAGTATTTTAATCACTCGAAAAGCCTGTACAATGAATTGGTGATGTGACTGCCCTAGGTGCATTGTGGGTGTGTGTGGTGTTAAACCCCCACTGTAAAAGTGAGGAGAAGAGCAGTTGGCTCAAGCAGCTGAAGAAGTGGAGCGACATGGATGTGTGCCCGCTGGAAGATGGCAACTATGGTAGCGAGCTCCCAAACATCACCAATGCTCTGCCGCAGAGCAACCTCGGCCAGGGTCAGTATAAAATCACACATACAGTATAGTCATACTTACAATTAGGGATGCACGGATACCGCTTTTGTCTGCCCGAGTACACAAGTACTTACATTTGAGTATTCGCCAACACCAAGTACAATTCTGTCTTGCAATTGATGATGAAAATGAGCAAACGTGCCGCAGTGCAATGCCCTGGACTGGCTTTGTGACGTGAGCTCGGCTGTCCAGGATGTAACTTGAGAAACCCGCTTGCCAGACATCCCGTCGCCATAATTCGCTCAGGCGGCGGCCATCTTCTATTTTGGAGAGCATAATTCATAATTTGTTGTCAGTTGTCATCCACGTTTACCTTAAAGTATCTCCACACGGCTGACACGACTCCTACCTAGAAGGTATATGTCAAGCTGTTAGTCTTATCGGTTGCTTAGTATCAAAGCATTTTTATGAGTCAGAATACAAACGTACAGTATCAGCATAGATACTGATGCTGGTTTCTGTGCATCCCTACTTACATATATCTACAGTTCACTACCCCTGGTGTTGAGTGTGTGTTTTGCTTGTTAGACTCTCTGTCCAGGCCAAGGAGGACGGTGTTCAGCAGGGCTGTCGAGGCTTGCAATCTCCACTGGCAAGGGAGCCACCTCCAGAGGATCATCAGCAGTGATTACTACATGTCCCCATCATACCAGAGAGACGAGGAGAGTCTGCTGTTTAATCCACAGGGACTGCCCCTCTGGCTTGGTACGCACACACACGCACATAGTGATATATGTCAAACAATGAAAATTTTAATCAGTTACCAGTTTTAACAAATGTTATATAACACATTGAAATGGGTGCACGCATTGTGCATACCTGTATTTTCAATGTCTTTAACCAGCCTAGAGTTACTACCCAAAGTTAGACATATTATCTATTGGATCAGAAGGCCCATCACTTATTTTCCATATGCAAAAAAAGTGACTGAATTCCCACATTAAGGTAACCCAACATACATACACTATGCACACACAGTAATATTAATCACACTCAGGTGAGTTTCTGCAGTAAACAGCTTTCAGATTCTGTGATTTAAAACAGCAATCAGAAACATGGTGCTTAGATTGTGTGCGTATTATCACTTTTGTCACTTTTCCTGTGTCCGACAGTGTTTAATAGCATAAGTAGTGTGATTGTTAGAGTTAAACATGTCTCCACCTTGCCTCTTGTAAAAATAAACAGACCACGTACCGACAGCATGTGCTCGTGTAGATGCCCTACGTTCCCACGGTTACTCCAGGGAAGCGTTGCGATTGGCAGTGGCTATCATCAACACGCTGCGCCTCCTGCAGCAGCGCGAAATGGATATCTATAAACACCAAAAGAAAGGTAATGTGCACACACACCACCTTTTTTCATTGATGTCTACAATCTTTTATGTTTTGGGATGACTTGTGAATAACGAGCCCACTTACTCTGCTCTTGTCCCTCCTCCAGAGCTTCTTCAGAGGGGCGTGACTACCACCACTAACCTGGAAGGTTGGGTAGGACACCCTCTGGACCCCATTGGCTGCCTGTTTACCACACTCACCGAAACATGCCGGGTCGATGACGACAGCTCCATGGACACCGGAGGTACAAAATTATTAATGTCAACTGAGTAATAGTAGTATTTAGTGTGGTAAAGCTTTGCAACTATTAGCCAAAATTGTGTTGCCAATTGATTTTTCCTTTACCTGCATCACTATTGACATGGTTCTAAGCAAACCTGCTGTCCACTAAACCTTCAACTGACATATTAAACAAAACTAAGCTGCAGTGCAGTCTTTTTTCTATGAAATTCACTGTATGCACAACAATACCTTCTGGTTCAACAGCTTCCTTGTTGGCCTGAACAGTAGATGAATTGTCAACCAGAGCTGAGGTGAACCGGCTCATCAGCAGTGACTCAACACACAACAGACTCCTATGTTCTAATGGCAGGACCGGGAGCTATTATGCTGCATAAACTAGCATGGAATGAATGGAGAAGGCTGGAACAGCCTGCTCTTTAAGGTCATATTGGATGTGTTTTCTGTGTGTACTACGCATACTACAGTATACACAGAGAATATAAAAAATCTACTCACCCCTGTTCAAATGCCAGGTTTTTGTGATATAAAAAAAATAAGACCAAGATAAAAATTTCAAATCTTTAACATCCATTATTGTAATGTGGCCTATAAGCTGTACAATGCAATTGAAAAAAGAAGAAGGATGTAAGTAAAAATAAACAACTGAGATAATGTGGTTATCAGTCAGGAGAAGGGTCCACAATATTTTCGAACGCGTTAAATATCATCAAGTTGAGAAAATAGCAGCAGTGATATTATCAAAAACATGACATCCCTCCAAAATTGATGAAAAGATGAGAAGGAAACTGGTCAGGGAGGCTGCCAAGAGGCCAACAGCAAGGTTCCGTTGAGACTCTGATAGTACAGGCTGTTTAATACATGTGACAACAATCTCCCATCTTCTTCATATGTCTGGGCTGGATGGTAGGAGAAAGACGGAAGCCTAATCATACAAAGAAAAATATCTAAGCCCGTCGACATTTTGCAAAAACACACTTGAAATCTTCCAAATGCATGCCACAAAATGTGTTATAGTGCAATGACAATGACATAGTCAACATTTTTTGCCATAATTCCAAAAGGTACAGTATGTTTGGCACAAACACAACACTGCTTATCAACAAAAGAACACCAACCCTACAATGAAGCATAGTGGTTCCTGCTAGAAAGCAAAGAAATGTCAGGAAAAGCGTATTAGGAGCCTAACTTTATCCAGGGTTAATCAGAGGGACTTTAGGTGTAGGATTTGCATCTTTCAGCATGTCAATGACCCAAAGCACTTCACCAGAAAAATATTTTGTATTACTATGTTTTAATTATTTATTTGTTTATTTTAATTTGATTAATCTTGGGTTTTGGAAGAAGGCTCTGAAAAATGACCTGGGAATCTCACAGATTAATCAAATTAAAAAATTTAAAAACAAGTAAAAGGCAAAGATGCTGCAACAAAGTATTAGTTTGAGGGTGTGCATATTTATACAACTAGGTTATTGTACATCCATCCATTTTGCGTACTGCTTATCTTCACTCGAGTCGCGGGCGTGCTGGAGCCTATCCCAGCTGACTGTGGGCGAGAGCCGGGGTACACCCTGAACTGCTCACCAGCCTATAGCAGAATATTATATTGTACGTCCCCCCACCAAAAAGATGTTTGTTTTTCAATTCATCCATCCATCCATTTTCTACCGCTTATCCAAGGTCGGGTCGCGGGGGCAGTAGCTTTAGCAATTGTTTATTAAAAAGGTGGAAGAAATCTTGAAATGATTTATCTTGGTCTATTTTTTTTTACATCACTAAATACTGAGATTTGAACAGGGTTGTGTAGACCTTTTATAGCCACTATAAAAAAGGTCTCTGTGTTCATCCCTACTATTTATATATTTATTTTATTGTGTTTTTAATATGTATGGGGTGTCTTTTTCCATTGTTTCTGGCCTTTAAGGAACAGTTCCATTCAAACAATACAATGTATCCGTTGTTTTTGTTTTTTTTATGTATTTATTCATTTTCTTTTTTTTCTTTTTAGCATTTATTCTTGTGTGTGTCCCCATGTTTTATTCTTCCTGCCAGACTGTTGCTCATTTACTAACTCCAATTGTATCCCTATCCTAGTCAGGTAGTTGAACATGTAGACCCTTGGTCACAGGCCACACATACTGTATAGTGTACACCTCTGTTTAAGTTTAATCCGAACATGTATAAGTCATGCAAAGTTTACATCTTTACAGGTGAATGTTAATTAAAATATATCGTTTTGCTTTCTTGGTCAAAGAAAGCCATGTTAGTTGAGCTAGCTTGGACACGTTTAAAATTAAATTCTAATCTAAGGTTAGTTGGAGTGAAGGGAATTTGGTTGGATTGTTATTTACTCCTAAATTCATAACAGCAGCAACTGTAATGCCTAAAATTACGATCTGATGATTCATATTTCTTCTCCCCCATCTCTAAGACGGTGAGCCCAGACGTCCAGTCTACCACCATGTGCCAGTGTGGGGCAGTCATGATACAGGAGAGTCCTACCTGACACTTGCCTTAGAGGTGACTCTGATGGGTATGGGCCAACAAAGGATAATGCCAGAAGGCCTCTACGCTCAGGATAAGGTATGAAAGTTGTGAAGTTGTGCTTACTGTCATATGCTGCTCACATTTTTACTGTCATTTAAGCTTTCGTGTGCTACTGACATGGTTCATGTGAATAATTGTCAGTGAAAACTAAGTGCAGTTATTGACGCGCACAAAGAGCAACACGCCCATACAATTTTGTTCTCTGAGAAAACAGATATATAAAGTAGATTTTTAATCAAGATGAATTTTAACTTTTTGTGCAAATGAATTATAGTGCAACCTCAATATAGCGGACTAATAGGGGGCAGGGTGGGGGCAGTGTGTGTGTGTGTGTGTGGGGGGGGGGACCAATTGGGACCGTCCGATATAGCCAATTGTCCGTTACATTGAAGCACTTTTTTTCTGAGGCGGTATGCACCCATATTACTGTACAGCGCAAAATTGTTTTATAGTAGTTGTTTTTTGTGGCCTAAAACTCCCAGTAAAGTACAAAGTTATTGTAAATAAATATTAAAAAAACACTTAAATGTTTGAAAGTTTAACATTTTATCCAAACTTACCAAAGCCATTTCTTAAGCTTTGGGACTCCAACGAACCACAGTGAGAGCCATTATCCACAAATAGCAAAAACATAGACACAGTGGTGAACCTTCCCAGGAAATGGCCCGGAAATACATCCTTCCCATTCTCTGCCTGCATTGCACTACAGCTCCAGTAAACATCAGCGGCCAATTCTGTAACTTATAGACTTTGTCAACAGTATTTTAATTGACAAATGGAAACTGTTTTTTAACACACTGTTCAGTCCCAAGGGTCCATTTTATCCAATATCTGTTTATCAAGGTTCCACTTTTGTTCTCATAGTTAATATTTTTCTGTGTAATTTTTAAAAGGATTTTTCAAACGATGCATTTCCACAAATGCTTTTTTTTTTATTGCAACATCATGTATTGAGTATAAACTGTACAGAATACTGTGCAATGTGTAACTTTTGTGACTCTTGTGTGTTTGTGTTGTTGTGTAGGTGTGCCGCAATGAAGAGCAAATAGTTGCAAAGCTGCAAGAGCTAGAGCTGGATGACGTACTGGTCCAAACCCTCCGGAAACAGGCCATACAGTTACTAGAAGGTACAACAATCAACATTTGACATGTTATACTCATTTTACAGTGTTCGTACCTTATCAAGCCTATTCTAAATGCAAATTCACTCCCCTCCCAAATTATTGGAACAGTGAGGCCAATTCCTTTATTTTTGCTGTAGACGGAAAACATCTGGATTTGGCATCATACGTAGAATATGAGTAAAGATCAACATTGCAGATTTTATTTCCATGTATTTACATCTGGATCAGATACATAATTTGGTTAACATTACTTTAAACCCACCCATTTGTCATGTGAGCAAAGGTATTAGAACATTATTCAAACAATGAAAACAGTGGCAGTTTACGTTCAAGTTTTAAATGTTGGGTTTTTGCTGTGCAGACTGCAATGACAGAGGTGTAACCAACTTCAAAAACCAGAGAGCTGTCTACGGGGGGAAAACAAGCAATTGTGAAGCTGAGAGAAAAGGGAAATGAATCAGAGCCATGAAACAAACATTGGTCGTAGCCAGTACAAGTATTTGGAATGTACTGAGAAAATAAGGTGGACTAAAAGACATCAAACGTGTAAATAAGGAAAACAACAGCAGTTTACAAAAGAATATACATTTGAGGACTTTAAAACAACACCCCTGAACATCTTTAAGTGACATCAGCAACAGCCTCCAGAGAGCAGGAATTAATATATCACAGTCTGTTTGCAGAAGACTTGATGAACAAAAGTACACCGGTTGTACCAGAAAATGCAAACCACTCATTAGCAATGCACCGGAAAGTACAGAGAAAGCCTTAAATATTATGGGACAAAATATTATGCACTGATGAGAGAACAATTAACCTTTACAAAAAAGATGGAAATGCTAAAGTTTGGATAAAAGATCTTCTGGAGGTAATGCCATGTCCTCAGCTTGCATGGCTTCTTCTGGGATGTGCTCACTCATCTTTAGTGATGATGTAACAAATGATGGCAGCGCAAAATCAACTTAGAACTCTATAGAAAGTGGTTTTTCGATTAGCCAAGTCACTCTCCAGATGTAAACCTGTCATTTTACATGCTAAAGAGGAGATTCAAGGAAGTAACCACTCTAAATGAACAACAACAATGAGGCTGCAGTGAAAGCCTGCAAAAGCGTCATAAAAGAAAATGGCATCACAGAAGTTTGGTGATGTTACTGGGTCATGTATTGCAATCAAATGATTTGCAACTAAATATTAAGTTAGATCTTATTCTTATTCAATGCTGTTGCTCACTTAAAAATGTGGCATTCCATGACAAATAATACTTTGAAGTTGTGCAAGAATAAATGAATGAATCTTGTATTTGAACTTGATTAAATAAAAAGACAGCAATGGAAATTAGACACATCACTATTAGAAAACATAACCACTGTATCTGATGCATATGTAAATACGTGGAAATAAAATCTGAAATATACTGTAGATTTCATATTTATCTTTTGATGTCAAACCCAAACGTTTTAATCACTGAAATAAAAAATATCATGTCTGTTCCAATATATTTGCAGGGAACTGACTGTAAAACACATTGTCCTCGAAAACTGAGAATGATTTATTCTTTGCCTCAACACAGCTGGTCCTTTCAGTGGTCTAGGTGAAGTCATCCACAGGGAAAGTGTTCCTATGCACACTTTTGCCAAGTACCTCTTTTCTGCACTGCTGCCACATGATGCAGACCTGGCGTATAAGGTGGCTCTCCGCGCCATGAGGTCAGACTCCTTACCTGCTGTACTTGAAGCTATGCCTTTAGTTCTCATTTTTTTCCGTCAAATGTTGATTCACTGCTTTTGTAAGTTGTAATAAGAAAGCCTTGGTCTCTGTGCGGTCTGTGAGCGATACATACGATTGTGTGACTGGCATAAATAAATGCAAGAGTCAACTGTGCCATCAATTATCTGCAAGAAATTTCAGCCGTCTATATGTTCCACACAAATTTAGGATTGACTATAAAAGCATACCATACTATACCATTAAATAAAATGTGATCTGATGTAGGAGATAACCTGTACAGTATATTGGTATTACTTGATGTTTTTGCTTATGAAAATGACCATAGCTATTAGATATTATCCTCGTAATCCAGTGAATTGTATGAAACTGAAGTTGTTCATTTTCTTTAGGTTGCCAGTTCTGGAGTCATCTGCAGGCTCTGGGGATGTCGGTCACCCTCATCATGGCATTTCCATCGTTCCAAGTAGATATCCACGCTGGTTCACTCTAGGGCACTTGGAGTCGCAGCAGTGTGAGCTCGCTTCGACTATGCTAACTGCTGCTAAAGGTACGGTCCTAGCTGTAACTAGAACAGTGTCTCATTGAGATTGAAAAACTTAATGCAAACACGACCTTTGCTCCTTATGTGTTTTTATGTCTTAAATGTATTTTTTTGTCACAATGGCTGTCTGTTGTCATACTAGAGCGCCTCCAACTACCGGAGACATCTTCCTTGTGTTTTTGACATACTTGGTAAATAAAGATGATTCTGATTCTCCTTAGGTGACATGTTGAGATTGCGGACGGTTCTGGAAGCCATCCAGAAAAACATCCACTCTTCTTCCTTAATCTTTAAATTAGCCCAGGATGCCTTCAAAATAGCTACACCTGCAGACAGCCCGCCTGATATAACTCTGCTCAATGTGGCGTTGGAGCTAGGACTTCAGGTAGCGTATGTGGGTTGGTATGTGTGTCTTTGTGTGTCTGTGTGTGCGCTCGTGTTCGTGAGTTTTAGGACAACTCTGTAATTCAATAATAATGAGGAGGTGTGGACACCCTGCGCGTAACTTTGGTTGCACGTTCAAAGGCTCAACAGTCTCACTGCAAACAATATTTTCGCCCGACAAAATAAATCTTAGCGTTGGCACGATCAACACTTTGGTCTCAAGGAAGTTTAAAACTTATTTTTGCTAGAAAAAGACTAGACAGCATTAAAAACAGCCTGACTTGATGAGGTTTGACATACAGTAGTTGTATATAAACAGGATGAGATCCAGATAGAATTTTGCCAATTTTGGATCCCTGCATATACAGTATATACAATTGACACCCGCTATTCGCGGGGGATAGTGACAAGGCCCGACCGGATATCCCAGAATAATTGACAGCCATTAAAATTGCAGTTAAAAGGATTTTTTCGTCCTTTTTTTTTTCCTTTTCCTTCTCTCCTTTTCTTTCTCTCCTGTTGAGTTGGAAAAAAAAAAATCAAGAATCCATAGTAAACTGAGATATGCAACTCCTCCAATGTTGCATGGCCGTGATAGAGAAACTCACAAATGACACATTTGAACTTCGTTACTGCTCTCTTTGTGCACACTTGCAAGATCATATTGTCCACGTTCATGTTGCAGGTGATGAGAATGACTCTGTCCACTCTCAACTGGAGGAGGAGAGAGATGGTCCGCTGGCTGGTAACCTGTGCCACTGAAGTCGGTATGTTGAAACTAACGAATGAATAGCGACTCACAATCAAATCTTTACGCCCTGTACTAGTCAGAAATAATAGCCCAACAAACAAAAAAAATCCAATTTGATTATTTGTAAACTATCGATTTGAACCGGTAAGAGAGTACGCTGGCACGTTTTGACTGCGGTGTTTTAGGTGGTGCTTCTCCGTACAGTGAGGTTTATCCTTTTATTTTAGAATGGCTTACTTTAACCAGGATCCCTTGCCGGACCTTGGCCACAGGTAGAATCCCGGGTCTGTTTTCCGCTTGTTGGTGCCATAAATCCTCGCAGACCGGACCAATTTGCCACCTTCGCAGCTAGCCTGCTGGCTACCTCGCCACTCTAGCTTGACGCTGTGTTGGTTCAACTTTCTCCCTCTCTGCCGCAGCCCATCTCCAGAGATGGCTACTTTTCGGCTTCTCTTGTGGCGCTTCCATGTTATCTGTTCAGCTTAGTGGAGAGATAGGCGAAACACAAGCTTCCTTCAGTGGAGAGCTTTTTGTTTCTTTTTTTCTTTTAACAAACTTTATGGAGAGCTCGGTGAAGCTATAACGTGTATGTACATGCGCAAAAGCGATGCACAACAGGTCAAAATAGTAGCGACCGTGGACAGCATTGCAGCGCTTGTCAGAATAAAGTAAGAAGTATTTTATTTTTTGATTCGTCTTGATTTGAATGAGAAAATTCAGATTCGAGATTTGTTTCTTTCAAAGGGATTCGCAAGTGAATCTGAATCAGCACGGATTCGTTCGTAGCTCTAATTGCCTGGTATCTCAACAAATAAAAGCCTGTCCCCAATTAGACATCTCCTTTTTTTCCCTCAGGAGTGGTGGCACCAAACCAGAGGTGTTTATTCTTAGAAAAAACAACCAAAGGAAATGGGTTGAAAAGAAAACAAATACGAAATACAGTACATTGGAACCTCGATTTAACGAACGAATACGAGGAGGAGTCGTCTGTTGAAGTCGATTGTCCTTTAAATTTAAGCACTTTTTTTCGTGGCCTAAAAAGACACAGCTCGGTATAAAATGATTGTAAATTAATTTTAAAAAACTTGAAAATGTATTCAAACATTTTAATTTTTGAATAAGTGATGCAGGCGGTCAATTGTGCTGTAGTAAAGGGGTATTTTGTTAATCTCAAAATCGGGATTGTGCCAGACTGGGGAGGAACGACATGGTGCCAATCTCAGTTGGCACCATGGTTTATAGACTTTTCCACCAAGCCAATGAAGTGGCAGCAATAATCTGATTCCTAAAACAATTGTGAGGTTCGAGACTTGCGGTGATAAATGGGAGGTCTGAAAGTTTGGTGCAATTACAGTCATTCATAGCTATACGCCCTAAAAGTGAGATAGTTAGGCTGTTCCAATGTTTTAAATAGTCAAAAAAAAAATTCCAGTAGAGGTATATGAATTAAATTATTTAACTCTGTATGTTTTGCTGGGACATTAATGCTTAGATATTTGATATTCCCAGTCGGAATAGCAAAGTTTGGATTTTGTCCACAGGATTCCATGAGTTCGTCATTATCTGGAGTATTATTGATTTTGACCAATTGATAGCATATTCTGATACTTGCGACAATGTCTTAATGAGGTTAAAAGCTGTTTGAAGTGATGCATTGGGTTCTTGTAAATAAAGAAGGATATCATGTGCATAAAGATTAATTTTGTGTTCTGACATAGTAGTACTAATACCTTTAATATTAGTGTTCTGCCGTATTGCCAGTGGTTTGATAAGTAGTGCGAATAGCAGGGGCGAGAGAGGGCATCCTTGTCCAGTTCCTCTTTGTAAAATAAAACTTTGTGATGTGACCCCATTTGTGGTGACAGTTGCTTTGGGTGAGTTGTATAACGTTGCGATCCAGTGAATATATGAGTCACCGAAGCTGTTTTTGTTGTCATTTTTTGAATGTGCTTATTTGTGTTGTTTGAGATGCGAGTGTGTAGATGTCACCGATCCGTGTAACTTGATGACGTCGTGCTCGCATTGACGAGGCATATCCAATCTTTGCGTTTACTCTGCGCTGTATCTGGAAGAGGCCTGAGTATATTTGATTCCATGCAAGGGGGTTCTATTTACGTACGCTTCTGTGGTGCATATGCGAAATGTGCCACTTGAGTCAAAATTGTCACATGAACCATGCGTAAATCCAGCCTTAGTATTGAAACTCTGCCCTACTCAGGCCGGTATAACTGTCATAAAAGTGACTGTAATGGAACTTTATTGATCGGAACTAACAATAAAATGACACACTAATAGAAACTGCTAATGATAAATGAGGGAGTCCTACATTCATTTTGCATTTGTAACAGAAAGAAGAGTTCTCCGTCGACCAATAAACCATTATCATCATGTTTAGATCCACCTTTTAACAAGCATCTGTACAACTATAAGGCCTCCTCTCTAAAAGATGCTTCTTCTGTCTGCTACGCTTAGCACTGGAGTAAATAACCTGCGCCATTATTTGAGTAAATCTTGTAAATACTTTCTCATCCTTGTGCATATATTAACATAACAATCTGTCAATGTTGCAGGCAGCAGGAAGTGGCAAATTAAAGCGAAAACACAAAGCAGATGCTTCAAAAACTGCACACTCTTCTGTCGCAAACAGTAAACCCTCGTTTATCGTGGGGTTTAGGTTTCGGACCACCCCCGCAATACGTGTAATCTGCAAAGTATTGACCTCCTTTTTTTTTTTTTTTTACTAACTGCATGAAGCTCCACAGACTCTTATTAATCTTCCCCACACTCCTGTTGACCTCTACCATACTCCTATCTTAAACACCTTTTAAACGCTTAAACATACAGTGATCCTCAGTAGTCCTGTACACTACGTACATTTTATTCCTTATAATTTGAGTTTTAATGAATTTCTCTTTTGTTTTGTTTTTTTTAGTTTTATTGTTTTAGGCTAGGAAGCATTTTTGTTTTTTTTACCACCAAAAAATTACAGCATACACTCAAAATCCAGCGATATGGCGAATTATGCGCAATATGAAAGAAAATCCGCAATGCACTTAATCACAATAGGTGAGCCGGGATATAGTGAGGGAACACTATTTCCATCCATCCATTTTCTGAGCCGCTTCTCCTCACTAGGGTCGCGGGCGTGCCGGAGCCTATCCCAGCTGTCATCGGGCAGGAGGCGGGGTACACCCTGAACTGGTTGCCAGCCAATCGCAGGGCACATAGAAACTAACAACCATTCGCACTCACAGTCATGCCTACGGGCAATTTAGAGTCTCCAATTAATGCATGTTTTTGGGATGTGGGAGGAAACCGGAGTGCCCGGAGAAAACCCACGCAGGCACGGGGAGAACATGCAAACTCCACACAGGCGGGGACGGGGATTGAACCCCGCACCTCAGAACTGTGAGGCTGACGCTCTAACCAGTCGGCCACCGTGCCGCCGAACACTATTTGTGATTCACTATTCACAAATGTACCGATTCTGATGTTTGGGTTCAGACCAAAAACCTGTTTAATATAAAAATATTGCTTTGGCGGCATCTTGGTGCCAAGGAACTATGTTTACATGAGGGGAGGAGCTTAATTTAGTCAGGCCGTAGCCCTCTCTAATAGGAAAGTAGTGTTTTCCAGCAAATCTTGTGGCATCGGTAGCATGGGAACATCATTGTCACACAAATATCTTATTCTAACATTTGTATTACTTTGGCGCTCAGGTCTTCGTGCGCTGGTGAGCATTTTGCAGAGCTGGTACACTCTCTTCACACCCACCGAGGCCACCAGTATTGTTGCGGCGACCGTCATGTCCCACAACACCATCCTGCGCCTCAGTCTGGATTACCCCCAACGAGAGGAGCTGGCCAGTTGTGCGAGGACGCTGGCGCTGCAGTGCGCTATGAAAGACCCCCAGAACTGCGCCCTGTCAGCTCTGACGCTCTGCGAGAAGGACCACATCGCCTTTGAGACAGCCTACCAGATTGTGATCGACGCGGCGTCCACCGGGATGACGTACTCGCAGCTCTTCACGATCGCCAGGTACATGGAACACAGAGGGTACCCGCTGCGCTCATTTAAACTGGCCTCCCTGGCCATGACCCACTTGAACCTGGCTTACAACCAGGACACGCACCCAGCCATTAATGACGTTCTGTGGGCCTGTGCGCTCAGCCACTCCCTGGGGAAAAACGAGCTGGCTGCAATTATTCCCCTGGTGGTGAAGAGTGTGCACTGCGCCACCGTGCTGTCTGATATCCTCCGGCGATGCACCATGACGGCACCAGGTCTCGCCGGCATTCCCGGCCGCAGGAACTCCGGGAAGCTGATGTCGACGGACAAGGCGCCTCTGCGGCAGCTGCTGGACGCTACGATCTCGGCGTACATTAACACCACGCACTCTCGACTGACACACATCAGTCCGCGGCACTACGGAGAGTTTATTGAGTTCCTGAGCAAAGCACGGGAAACTTTCCTGTTGGCACAGGATGGCCACATTCAGTTTGCCCAGTTCGTAGACAACCTTAAACAAATCTACAAGGGCAAGAAGAAACTCATGATGCTGGTCAGGGAGCGCTTTGGTTAAGTAGTAGTCGTTCGTCTTATATATTTGTATTTAAAATTATTTTGAATTCCTTGTGTACTTCTTAAGTTGAGCCATTTGTTGACTAACATTTTTCCAGTGTGGTGGTTTTGTTTGTTAAATGTGAACCAAGAAGTGTTCACAGCTCATTGCTCTACTTCACTGAAACTGCTGAGGGGCAAATGGCTCAATATGTCAAAAATCCGACAACAAAACACAGCTTCTTTGCCCCCTCCGGACGAATGTTGAATTACACATACAAAAAAAAAAAAAAGTCAGAAGATTGTGAAAAGCAGAACTAGCAATTTTTTTTTATTTTTATTTTTTTTGTGTGGCATGTGATACAAAAACCAAAAGATTTGTTGGACAGGCTTCTTTGAGTCAAAAGAAATTGGAAAGAAGTGGGGTTTGGAAATGGGGGGGGGGGGGGGGGGGGGGTGAACCCACTAAGGATGAAAACAGGCACAGTGTTCCTATCATACCTCAACTGTATTATTTATCAGCTTTAACCTCCCTGTTGACAAATCGCCACGTTTTATTCAGGGCCTTTTCGGAGAGACGGCAAGCCACAACAACCGTACGGTGACAAAAAAATCCAAAGACGTGACCAAATCCAGTGTAGACCAGCTCTCCCACATCCATTCATTACAACGTTCAAGGACCACTTGGACTGAGGCTCATGTTGCTTAAGAGCTGTTCTAGTTTAGGATGCATGCACATGCATACTATAATTTGAAATATATATGTTAAAGTTCTCCCTGTAATTTAGGCGGTTTGGACAGTGTGACTATTTCTCACATGATATTTCAAGATTAAGCAATATACAGTGGGTATGGAAAGTATTCAGACCCCCTTAAATCTTTCACTCTTTGTTATATTGCAGCCATTTGCTATAATCTTTGAAGTTGCTTTTTTTTTTTCCTCATTAATGTACACACAGCACCCCATATTGACAGAAAAAAATAATAATTTTTGAAATTTTTGCAGATTTCTTAAAAAAGAAAAACTGAGGTCCTGAGCAGTCTGGAGAAGGTTTTCCAAAACCACCCAAATCCAGGTGTGAAAAACTTGTTGCATCGTACCCCAAAAAGACTCATGTTTGTATTCTACTAAATACCGAGCAAAGGCTCTGAATACTTAGGGCTGTGTGATATTTCAGTTTTTCTTTTTTACTAAATCTACAAAAACTTCAACAATTCTGTTTTGTTTTTGTTTGTTTTTTGTCAATATGGGGTGCTGTGTGTACATTAATGAGGGGAAAACATCAACTTCAATGATTTTAGCAAATGGCTGCATTATAACAAAGAGTGAAAAATGTAAGGGGGTCTGAATACTTTCCGGACCCACTGTATCGTCAAGCCTCTGCGTTTTTCTTCACCAAGCCGCATTGTCTTTTTGTATTCAGTTGTAAAGTTTGAGACATGTTTGGGCCTTGTTGATATCAGCGATTGCTCCCTCTGCCTGTAGCTCAAGTTCTCTTTCCGTCATAACATCTTTTGTGGGAACTTAATACTTTCCTAACTAAACTTCCTCTTTGAAAACTAATATGTAGAGTTCCAACGTCGGTTGCTTGGTGACACTTCAAAAAGTGAGAAACAGAATGGAATTTGTTCCAAATCAACAAAACAACTAGGGGGAATAATTCTAGGTTAGGAACACATTTTCATTATAATAGAAAAACCTAAAAAGGAATCTTAAACAGCACTAACAATATATTAACTAATCGTATCACACCAGGGATGATGTGCTTGTAATACGGCTTGACATGTCACCATTGGGCCAAAAGCTTTGACATTTTGCTTGTAAATTCAATGTCACTCATATTTTAATTTGAGCTGTTATTGGCATTATTGAAACTTGTGTTCATTCTGCAGCTAGAAACGTAACATTATACGAGCACTTCACACAAATACCTCTTCAGTACGTTCCTGCCGGCTTCAGCATTTAATTCATTTATGTATTGATGTTCGCTAACTTTGTGTGACAAAGAATGGCAGTCATAAATCCAGGGTGATGTTGACAGGAGGATTAACAAAAGTTGTTTTTTTTTTTGCATGTTTGCTTTATTACATTCCATCATAGGTGACATCCTTCCACGTCACCAGATCTTTTTTTTTTTTTTAATTGAAGAAACAAAATGAAAAAGGAAACAAGAGGCTAAACTTAGTTCTCAGGGACATCACTTAATGAAACAAAAAAAAAATAGTAGCATTAAGCATTTAAGATATTGTAAATATTAAAGTGTCAATTCAGAAATTTGTAAAATTATAATTATTTATGATAAGTATGTTGTTTGTTTTTATTTGTTTCTTGGGGTGGGTGGGAGTGTACTTGAACTGTTTTGGATGTGGGGTATTCGACAGGCTTTTTTGTAAGAGCAAAGACTTTTCTCAGGTGCTCCAGTATAATTTCTGTTTTGCTAGATTCACTATTGTTTTTATTTTTTTTTTGTTAGTTTTTTTTTTTTTTTTTTTTATTTGCAAAGAAAAAATGTTTTCCCCAAAAAAAAAAAAAAAAAAGCATGTAAGTTGAGGAAAATGGGCACAGATACATACTGTACTTAAACCTGACTATGCAGAACCACTTGTATGGGCTTTTAAAGATGGCTTCCTAAACGTGCAAGATGAGAAACATTGGACTGAACCACTATTAGAGGTGGGCGGGGGAAGCAACCAAGCCGAGCTGCAGCCTGCTTTGCAATTGGACAATGCACGAGTAGATGACCTGGCTTCGTTGCAGCATATGGACGAGAGATCGAAATGTAAACTGGGAAGATGCCTTTCTGACCTATCAATGTACAAAGTTTATTTTTGCTTGACTTCTTTGTGGGTTTTATTCAATCAGGACTCAAAAGCCTTTAGTGTCTTCATGTGGTGGAGCTTGTTTCAGAGAGAGCAACACCTAAACATCACAAAAAGCAACTATGAACAAATGGGATGGCCTTTGGGATGACCACAGTTCCTTGCTGTTAGATTTCTGTCAATTTGTCCGGTCATGGGCCCATTCCTCACACCAATTAATTAGCCTTGCTGTGTCCAACTTTAATAAACATTGGTGACATCGATGCTCTGTGGTAGACTTGATTAAACCCAATGCTGCGTCATCTATAAGGTGGAAACTTCCGCGCGAAGAAAACATCCATTAAAAGAACTTGCAGCAGTGAAGTTGCTTGAACGGGAAGCTCCAATAAGCTGCCTTTACTGTGTTCCAGCTTGTAAAACGGACAGCATCGTGACTTCCTCCCTCTAGTTTTGTCTGTTTACACTTGCAGAAGGAAGAGGAGCTTAGGCCCCCCCCCCCCCCCCCCTTCCCCAAAACCATAAAAAAAAATTCGTAGGAGAGTACTATTTGCTGGTAGAATTTATTCACTAGTTCACCCACTGTTTTCCCGTTTGTTTTGTTTCGGATTGTTTCTAACTTAAGGGAATATTGAAAGTGTTTGTTGCCTCTTTGTGCTACTGATTATAAAAAGGTATTTCCAGTATTTGTTGCCACAAAAATATGATAGCTTAACATCAACACTTTTTTTGCTTTTTGTTTTTTTGTGCAAATTCTTGAGCTACTGTCTATAAAGCGCAAATTTATTACTATTTATGTATCGCTACTACCATTTTATATTGATTTGTGTTGGACTCTCAGTGCTTTTCTATGAATAAAGTGTGAAACACGTTACGCAGTCTTATTTTGTCTTCCATGCACTGCTAAAATACGATACACGGGAACAGTTAAAAATCACACTTCCCGGATCGATTGTTAATTGACGGGGGGGAAAAAATCCAACTCAGAGAACCCAGGGTTGACGGTACATCTCTGCGATGGGACTGAGGATCTCATACTCATATTCTATACCTTCAGTCCCTTCCAAAGGAAATGGAACAATGAGGCCAATTCCTTTATTTTTGCTGTAGACTGAAAACATTCCGATTTCACAACAACAGATGAAGGTGGGAAAAGCGATCAACATCCATCCATCCATTTTCTGAGCCGCTTCTCCTCACTGGGGTCGCGGGCGTGCTGGAGTCTATCCCAGCTATCATCGGACAGGAGGTGTGGGTACACCCTGAACTGCTTGCCAGCCAATCGCAAGGCACATACAAACAAACAACCATTGGCACTCACATTCACACCTATGGCCAATTTAGAGTTGTCTGTTAACCTACCTTGCATGTTTTTGGGATGTGGGAGGAAACCCACACAGACCCGGGGAGAACATGCAAACTCCACACAGGCGAGGCCGGGGATTGAACCCCGCTCCTCAGAACTCTTTTTAACACTATTAACCACATCCTTAAAGACCCCCAATGCAGTTATCATGCACTTGCTTTTTAAATAACTTGAATTGGATAAACACTTAAGGCGATTACACACATTGGAACAGGCTTCCAAACTATGGCTTAGTGATGCATTTTTTTTTTTTTTTATTTGTTTGTCTTAGTGTACAATGTTCCAGAGTGCCGATACGTATCTTCCAGACTTGTTCCATCTCAAAGGTGGACTGACATTCTCCACTCAGTTCCACTCTCTGTGTAGTCCACCCCAGCAAAGTAAGCTGCTGCTATAAATTCAACATTTTCCACCCTTCGAAGCAGCGAGATTAGAGGGAAATGAAGCACACGGAGGCCGATGCACTACCATCAATCTTTCACTCATTTATTTCTAATCATCTTTTTCTTCTATTCCTCCTTCACCGCCCCTTTTTCATCCATTACAGATTTCTGCAGAGCCATAAAAGTAGACAATCAGACCATCGAGATGTGCTAAGTGCGCACTGTGAGTGTGTGCGTGCGAGTGTGTGTGGAGCGAATTCATCACAATGTGCGTGCGCAGAAATAGATTGATTGGGCCATGGAAAATGAGCAGATTTATATCAATTATCTCAAAAGATGTAGAAGTGATAGCTTTGTGCTCGCTCACACACACACTCACACACGTTAATGCTTTGGAATGCAAATTTGAAAAGAACAATGTCCGTAACACAGCTGTGCACGAGAAAGTAAAGTACTAAACTTTCTTGTACTTTAGCCTCCTGGGCCCAACAGGGTGAATGCTGAGAGACGAGCATTCATTACTACTGGGATGTAAGCGAGTCATAAAAAGATTGGGTAGGCCCAACCATCTGCCTACAAACAGGCGTTAAGGTTTTCTCACACCGCACTGAGGCGCAGTGTGAAAGGTCTGTTGGGCAGCAGCATGCTAGGACGACTGTGCGGTGACAAGCTTGCCCATACGGAAGTGCTGACGTAGCACTTCCGAATTGGCAGGTCTGCTGGTGGTCATAAAGTTGTGACCGCTGCATGTAGAAAGGGAAAACATTTTCTTTCCAATTATGGTACATATACTCGACATATACAATGGACTCTTCCCACTTGAATTAGATGTGATGTCACCACTACAGCGTGTGCTGCTCACAGCCACGAGGCAGCATATTTATATGCTGTGATGTATTCATATATTATGCTACTAAAATAAAGGAGATATCTTGTGATGGCATTTTTTTCGTGTCACAAAATGTAGTTTCCACAGGATCATTTTAATGCGCTTGTGCAAGCGTTTGTGTTTCTGAGAAACAAGGAAACACGCTGAAATGGGTGTTTATTGATATGACGTCATTCTGCTATGACCTTTCGTTTCAAAATGTGACTTGTTTTCTTTTCAATGTGGTCCTAATGTGCTGCCCTAGTAAAGAAAGGTAATCATGAAAGAAAAAAAAACGTATGATTAAATATTGATAACTAAAATAGCGTTGAATTTAAGGTCAAATTAGTGCCGAGCATTGGTGAAATTTGTTGAACTAAAGAGTATACCTTCAATTCATTCGTTTAATTGCGTTAAGCTTGTTCATGACTTCAAATGTTTTTGTTTCGAAGGAACGATTTAACTGGCTTGTCTCGATGGCAGACATGATCGTTGTGTACTTTTCCACTCTGCCGACCACTACGATAATACTGCATGCATGCCAGACACAAAGCGGTCTGTGGGTGGATGCGAACGTGTTTGGGGAGGGGGTGGGGGGGTGCTTCTTGATGAAGCGCTGACCGCGTTCATCCGTGGCAGATGATGTACAGCCTGCTGTCTCTCCAGGCAGATTGGCTTTTCTGGGCTTCTGATTTGCTGAGCGATGGGGCCGGGACCTCCCTCAAACACACGCACACACACACACGTTCTACCCGGATTTTGTAGTATTTTTATGAAAAAAAAAAAAAATGCACTGATAAGCACCAATACACACAAATACAGGAACATGCATATAAACACACAGCGTACGTACTGTATTATTTTCCCGGCAAAGCCTTTAAAGATGACCACGTGGAAATCGATCTAAATTTCTAAAGGGCAGCAATGTATTGTTAAAGCCCCTCTTCTCTTCTACACATATTCTCACTTTGTTCCCAGATGACCCACTGACACACAGCCCAAGCCTCTTCTCTCTTATCAGCCACTGTTTTTGTCCAGTTGTCTCTGCTAGATACACAAAAGGCAGCACAACAAAAGCCTGTGTGTGTGTGTGTGTGTGGTGTGTTTAAGGTACTCGAGCAGCACAAAAGCGAGCGATGAATGAAAGCCCACCTTCATTTAAGCAGGAATCACCCTTGTCCATCCACATGGTGATGAATTCAGATGCTTTAATCTCTCTCTCTCTCTGTTTAAGATCTCTTGCTTGTGGTCTTCTGGCCTCCACTTGATTTGCTAATTAGAACCTCATTAAAGCAGCTACAAGCGTCACCTGTTGGGGAACTCGGACGGTCAAAGCTATAACTGTATTATTATTATTTTTTGGTCTATAGATTCCCTTTCCCATATCAAATCTAAGCTTAAAAAGAAGAAATGACCTCTGTACACGGTGCAGTAGTCCCGCATCTTATTAAGGTGCAAAGTGACTTTTGGCACTAATATCAAAAATGAACACCAGAGAAACCAAAAATCTTCAAGTGTCAAAATACAATTCCCATGAGTATTTGGAACCTTTGGATTCCAACACAACAACAACCCCAGAAACAACAACCGGATTTAATGGAATCTGCTTATGTGGCGTTCTCAGCTGCTGCCTCACTCACAAAAACACTATTTGGGATTAAGTGCTCTCTTTGGGTAATTCCTCCTGGAAAACACTTGCATCCTGATTACACTCATTCATTTTATTTTAGGAAAATCCATCCTTTGTTGGTTTATATGACTGTAAATTGCAATCATTTCCTTCAAATGTGGCTACATATCTGGCATCCTGCTGGACTGATCCTTATTTGTCCTGAAATGTTCAAATTTTAAAATTCAGACATTTTAGAGTTAATACAAAAAAAAATAATAATAATAAATCAACCGTATACACGTATGGCTAAATCACTCTTCAACTATGACCCCTTGACATTGTTAAAACTGAAAATAGTGTCTTTGTAAAAAGCGGTTTGACAAAGCTCGTATTGGATCTCATTGGATTGTGCAAGTGGCCATCATGTTGTGACCTGCTTGTATATACAGCGCTGTAAGTATCTGGTCAAAACGAAGACAACGTGACGCATTACTTTACTATTTCAGTTCATTTATTTCAAAAAGAGGATTGATTTTTACTGAGATTAAACAGCTGACCTTTGATCTCCAGCAACAAAACACTGTCCAATATATATATATATATATATATATATATATATATATATATATATATTTTTTTTTTTAGGTCATCAATAACTGCTGATATGCAGCGTTGCTTCCAACTCCAAACTAAAGCTTCGTAGATTGTAATCGACATACTCCGGTTTTCTTTGCCCATTGTATTTTTCTTGTGATTCTTTGTAGCTTTACTATTATAACTATTATATGACATCTATTGCTTGTTAATGTTGTTTATTTTATGCACTGGCAATACCAAGCCAAATTCATTGCCGGCGCTGCACACATTCTTGGCAATACGCATCAGTCCGATCAAATCTCAAAACAATAGATTTTCGAGAACGAGAAGCGCAGGCAAGATGATTGCCCCACAGCACAAATGTATCCAATGAGATTATACAAAACTCACAGCATGAAAACACCTTTGGTAGATAATTTCTTACACTTTTCACATAATACATTACAGTTGATGAAAAATGGCTTTTGTGCTTCCTGAACAATTGATGCTATGCAGTGAATGTAACTGCAGCACAATGAGCACTTTTCTTGAACAAACCTGATGAGAAAACTCCTTTGAGTTTTTTTGTTGTTGTTTTTTTTTTAACATTGTGATTGTCCTTTAGTATATTATTGGGTCCATTCTCAGGAGAATTTCGTACATTATTGTATGGTATGCAATGCACTGGAATTAGTCGAAACCAGGCACATTGGTTTTTTTTCATTTCATGAAAATAAAACCCTTTACATATAATCCCTTTCCGATTTGTGGCAAAATACTGCATTGTACGCATTGGGTTTGTATGTTTTAAAAAAAAAAAAAAGAAAATGATAATAAAATGTAAAAATAAAAACATGCCTGTTGCATGTGTTCTGTGTTTGTGGAGTGTGTGTCACCATCATACCGTATTATGAAATCGCAGCGTTTGATGAAATGTAAATAGATTAGAGAATGGATGAAAGTCGTGTCATGTGAAGGGCAAGTTGAGAAGCACACTCTGTGGGAATTAATGGGACAGATTTCTCTGAAAACCTCATGCAGCACTTTTATGAGAAACATACAGTACAGTTAAAAGGGACATCTTTTACCAAATCAACTTTTTATAGCATTTGGGATGTAATATTCTCTCTATGGTGCTCCAGTAAACGTGAAATATGAAAATTGTCTACGCATTCCTGAGTTAGAGATTTTTCTGCTGAGAGGCCTGAAATAGGATCATTTGATTTTCTCAAATTTCATTTAGACTTGCTACATGACTAGCGAAGACCTTTGCCTACCTCTCTGCTCCCGAGCCAGGGCTGTCACCATGACAAGTGCTCTCACAAGTGGGTCTTCTACACGGAGGCAACCCATCAGACCAAGGGGGGGCATATGGAGAAAGCGGATACAAAACTGGGTCAAACAGAAGTAGCTGTCAAAGGGGCCTTTTCTGGGCTATGACAAAACCAAGGTGTTTGTTTGAAATTCAATTGACACTTTTATACTATGTCCATGTTCGAGACTCACTCTATGGAGGTCTAAATAGCCAAAATACGGGACCTCTAATATAGTTATTAATGTTGACATCTCACACGATTAAAACAAACAAATTCTATGCTCCCTGCCCAATGAATAAACCATAGAAATTAAACTTAAGAAGCATGTATAATATACTTTATCCACGTGTGTGTTCAGTGGATTGCAGGCCACCAAATACATTCCAAACATAACCAAACATGCAGTAACAAAATAAATACATTTGATGCTGAGTTCAGTGCTCTGTTCCACCTCCCCCATCAAACCTGATTCCACAGTGACAATTCCCTTGCTGAAGCTATACGGCCAACCTTGCATTTTTCCCCTAAAGCTGCTTTTAAGATGATGCGCTTTGATTAAATCTGTTACAGTTTAAAGCTTGTATTTCCCAGCACTCCATTGCACTTGGAAACGTACATTAATACCGATGTCATGTCTTAAAACATGAACGTGTTTGTCATGTACGCATACTTGCAGGAATGAGGTCATCCCGTTCAAAAATCCAAAGACATAATCCACTCCCACCAGATTGATACATTTGAGATGAACAGAAAATCTTGTTTTAGGAAGCCATTTGTTGATACTCAAAAGCGACATTGGGTGGGGAGACGGTGACTTAATGTACACACTGCATTCTGAGCAGGAAAGATACCGAGAGCCGTTTGTTTGCCTCAGTCGTGTGTGTTAAAAGTACATTTGGTTGAAGTGAAATTCTTTTCCTTTTAACACCCCAATGAACAAATATTTTACAAACACATTTAATTTCTAACCGTTCCAAATTACAGCCGGGAGGAAAAGTAGAGTCGCCTACGTCTGCGTCATTGTCTTCTAGTTCTGGGTTGGAATCTCGGCTCACGCCTTTAGGAACTCCGAGCGAATCTCTTCGACCCCCGGGGAGCTTCTGAACCACCTCGGTGACCTCAACCCCAGAGATAGGAGAGCCCGCCTCAGAGAAGCCACACTCTGCTTCCTCATGGGAAGGCGAAAATGATTATTTGCTAAAAAACAATAAAGTTTTTCAGTTTGTTCATGAAATATCTTATAGGTCAAACACGATTTTCAAATCGTTTTCGGTTTTGATTTATGTTTAACACAACGTCCCAACTTCATTGGAATTAGGGTTGTAATAGGTCGTGGTGGTATACAAAGGCAAATTCATTTAAACTGTATGAAGTCAAGTAATTGAAGTGTTAATGTTGTTCATTTTTCTGTTTATTTACTTAGGATTCTACCCAAAATAAAACCGATCCAACATTATGCATTCTTGATCATTTTCTAGATCCCCGTCTAAATTTGCTTGACCATCTGTTTTGAGTGTTGATGTACAGCTTCCACGAAGGCGCCCACATTCTCCGGGTCCATATCGGGATAAAGACCGTGGCCCAGATTGGCAATGTAGCCTCTGGTGCCAAACCCTTCCAGCATGTTCCTCACGATGTCTGAGATACGCTCCTAAGAAAAATGGGGGGTGGGGGGGAGGTCAGACAAACAACTTGGGATATTTTTATTTTTTTTACCATTTCTATGAACTGGTTCAGATATGAACTATTTTTTGGCAAACAATTATATGTAGAGTGTGACAAAAGTTTGACAAAGTATGGTAAGAGTACAGACGTGAAAAACAAAGAATAAAGAAGGGCGGCATGTTTATGGGGGGTTGAAAATAGGAACACAATTTGGAAATGAAGAAAAATGAAGCATTCTTACCATATGAATGGTTTTCAAATAACTGTTCTCTTTGTTGTCATGAATAATTTCTACATACGCACGCATGCATCCACAAAAGGAGGATCCAAAAATGACATCCAAAAAGAAGTTTAGTGTGTTACCTTGGGAGCATAAAGCGCACATGGGTCCATGTTTCCCTGAAGGCTAACCTTTCCTCCTGTCTGCTCCCTGAATAGGAAAAAAAAAACAAACAAACATGGAAATCAACATGCACACACATACAGTATTACTCATTCAAATGCAAATACATCCGCCATTTCAGAGAACTCAACCAAATCTCTTACAAAGGAATCATTTTAAAGGGGCCATAATGGCTAATTTACTGCATTATCCCTAGCCATCGTGCTAACAAAATCAGTACCGTCCATTGGCCTCGCATGTTTTTTTTAAACACCTGCAAGCTGTTTTATATTGTGAAACAATATGCTAAATGTTTCCCTTAAAATGGTCATTCGGATTGCAGATGAAGCTCAAACACGCAATCTGAGCCAAAAAAACAACAAAAAAAGTGTATTCAGGTCTTTGAGATAACATCCTGCATGACAGCAGTTCATCTTTAAAGTTGAACTCAACTCATTTTCATTTCTAAATACATGTTTGTAGTTAAAACCTGCAAAGACATAGAACAATTTAGTCCTGAATTGTTGAGCTATAGCTTAAAATGCTTTTTCATCATCTCTTTTTTTGTTTTTGTTTGGTTTAGGTTTTTTTTAAGCCACGTGACATCAGCAGAGTCGGTCGGGCGTATACTTTCTCACAGGAGAATGTACCACGCAGTGGGCATTTGGCGGAATTGCCACTTTCTGATTCCAACCATCCATCCATTTTCTGACGAGAGGTCGGGTACACCCTGAAGTGGTTGCTACCCAATCGCAGGGCACGTATAAACAAACAATAATTCACACATACGGGCAATTTAGAGTCTTCAATCATCAGTTTTTTGTCTGAATAGTAGTACTTGCACAGAAATCATAAAAAGCCAAAGAAAAAGAAAAAGACGTGTCACCTGAAGTCATGCACGTACGTTTTTTTGTTCCATCCATCCATCCATTTTCTGAGCCGCTTCTCCTCACTAGGGTCGCGGGCGTGCTGGAGCCTATCCCAGCTGTCATCGGGCAGGAGGCGGGGTACACCCTGAACTGGTTGCCAGCCAATCGCAGGGCACATAGAAACAAACAACCATTCGCGCTCACAGTCATGCCTACGGGCAATTTAGAGTCTCCAATTCATGCATGTTTTTGGGATGTGGGAGGAAACCGGAGTGCCCGGAGAAAACCCACGCAGGCACGGGGAGAACATGCAAACTCCACACAGGCGGGGCCGGGGATTGAACCCAGGTCCTCAGAACTGTGAGGCTGACGCTCTAACCAGTCGGCCACCGTGCGGCCGTTTTTTGTTTTTATATATATATATTAATTATATATATATATATATATATATATATATATATATATATATATATATATATAATATATATATACACATTATTATTTTTTTTTTGGTTGTACTCTTAATTTTATGACCTTAGCGCCATTCGACTTCGGCAGTTCCACTGTACGTTACTTATCTGTCGTAGCATTTCAGTTCATTTCACTTATAAGCAGGCGTCGGTGCTTTGCTCAAAGGCACCTTAGCAGCAGCCAAGAAGCAGGGTGTCATTTTCGTCCGCAGCGGGATTGGAATGATGAACGACCCCCCTGCCCCAAAGCCCAAGTCCTCACAGATGAGCCAAGGGCTTCTGACTGATGAACAAGTTAACCATTACTAAGTTCCGCTAGTTTGTCACCAAACATCAAATCCTGAGTTTCCTGCTCTGTTCATCAAACACAGTGCGCTGGTTAATAATTAGCAGTGTGTGCGTGTGTGTGTGTTACCGTGCTGAGCGGGGGTCAATGGTCCAGTCAAGCCCGACCACTTGGTAATGAGACTGAGACAGAGCTTCAAGTGCATAATGAGCATCTTTTGCAAAAACGATCTGCATCACACAAACGCGCGTGCACACAAACACACACACACGCACGCACGCACACACATACACACACACACAAACGTCAATACTGTACACTGAAACTTCCTGAAGGCTCAACAAAACTTGTTGCTGGTGAAATGCTGCCATCTATTGGCAAAAAACAAAACAAAAACAATGAAAATGTGTGAATCCTTAATGAACCCTCTTGTGGCAATAATAGAAACAAAGCATTACAACCAATAACGCAGATAATTATAAGCGAACGAGGAGAGCAATACAACATATATAAGGGGTGAAAATATGTCTGAATAATTCAAAGGAATGAAAATAATACATTGTTATATTCGGCTAAATGTCTTGATGTGTATGTACTGCATGTGGGCGTGTTCTCTTACCATGGGAACTTCCTGTCGTGCCTCCTTGAGTTTCTCTTTGACACGGCGAGCAATGTCGTGAAGGTAAGGGAGAGAGAAAGTTTGAAACTCCACCGGCCCCAAGATGCCGGCGTGGGACTCGAAGACCTGCAGAGCCTGGACGACACAGACGAAGAGACATTTTACATAACGAAAGGAGGCGGTGAAGGGGCACAAAAAAGCAGTTCTTGTGCGATGCTGCGACAGTGTTGATGCTTTTTTGCATCACTGACCGAGCCAAAGGCAACCCAAAAAAAATAGAAACAGCTCTTGGTATGGTGCGGTACAGTTGCACTGGATACTAAAATTTAAAATTTATTTATATAGCACATGCCATACACAAGGTAACTCAATGTGCTTTACATGATTAAAAGCATTTAAAAACCCAAAAAAAAAAAAAAAAAAAAGCTTATAAACATTTACAGAGAAAAATAAAAGTACAATTAAAACAGTGTACAGTGGAAGAAATAGCATTAAAAAATGGAAATGCTCTGAAAAGCATGAGGAAAAAAAAAAGAAGAGTTTTTAACCTGGACTGACGTCACTTGTGTTGGCAACTTCTTCCATTTGTGTGCAGCATAATATCGAAATGCTGCTTCACCAGGTTTGCCTTGGACTCTGTGCTCCACTATTTGACCCGAGTCTGTTGATCTCAGAGCCCTACTGGGTTTATATGCCATTAGCTTTTCTTTCATGTATTCAGGACCCAAACCGTTTAGTGATTTCTATACCAGTAGCAGAACTTTAAAATCTATTGTAACGCGGATGGGGAGCCAGTGTAGAGACTTTAGAATTGGAGTAATATGCTCTGACCTCTTTTTTCTGATCAGAACCCGAGCTGCAGCGTTCTGAATGAGCTGCAGCTGTTTAATGCTCTTTTTGGGGAGTCCAGTAAGAAGACCATTACAATAGTCAAGCCTTCTTCAGATAAAAGAATGGATGAGCTTCTCCTGGTCTGCTTGGCACATGCAAGCCTTCACTCTGGATATGTTCTTCAGATGGTAGAATGCCTCACCGAACTCCTCCCACACCCGAGTTTTTGCTTCAGCGATCACCAAAGCTGCATTCCGCTTGGGCAACTGGTACCCATCAGCTGCCTCAGGAGTCCCACAGGCAAAAAAGGACTGATAGGCCTGCTTCTTCAGCTTGATGAAGACGTTCCCAGCAGACCCTCACAATACGTTCGGAACTGCCAGATCAGACTGGCATCTTCCCCCACAATTGGAGCCAACTCACTACTAGGTGATGATCAGTTGACAATTGAAATGGATATCTGACTTCAAAAGCGGTCATTGGCGGTCAATACAGCAGTAGATGGAAGCCTTTGAACTGAAATATTTATAACGTTCAAATGTAGTTATACAAGTTAAAAAGTAATGAGCCCGGTTAAATTTAACCTTTGAATAATTAACCATTTCCCCAGAATTTTTCAGGTTGTAGTTTAAATACTTGTTTGAAGCTTTGTTTAAAAAACAAAACAAAAAAAAAAACATTTATTGAAGCCCAGGATGAACCGCTGAAGATGGTCTCCCTCCCCTTTGCCTGTCACAGAGGTCACTCAAAGCAGCACACGAGCACTATTGCCACGATTAACAGCTGACGTTGGTCTGCCGCTCTTTGGCTTGTCACGGCGATCACCTTGACACCCACTTTTTGATTGTGCTGTAAGCTATTGCAACTTTCCCATCCATATTTTGCAACATTATGAAAATGTTGAGTAGTGATTCCCCTCCAAAAGTAAGAAATTCAATCAGCTCTCTGCTTCTGACGGGCATCCAACAATGTCATTTCCAAGATGGGTGACAGGAAGAGGACAGGGTTCAACAAAACTTTTTTTTTTTTTTTTTAAACAAGTATTTAAAATACAAACTGTGACAATATCTGAAAAAAAAAACATTATTAATAGGTAAAATTTAATTGGGCACATTACTTTTCGACTGGCCCTCATACAAATCATATTTCAGGATGTTTGTATGTTCTCCATTGAACATCAACATACTGTATCTGTATAGGCATGAGCAGAAGCCTGACCTGGGCTCCAGCTGCCACCTGGCCCAGCAGATACTCGACAATAACATCCGTGAGCATCTTCAACAGCACGTGGCTGGCCTCGGGATGTCGATACAGCCAACGCTTCGCCTTCGAGTGGGTGTTGGAACCGCCACCTTCTATCATGTAAGACATGAGCGTCCACTGTTAAAGGAACGCAAATCGATTAGAGACAAAAATAATAAGTTTTCAACATCTTCAGAATGCCCTTTCAGAACACCTCACCGGTGCTCCAGTGAATCCTATCAGTGGCACTTTGCCCTCAATCTTGTGTCTGGTCAGTGTGATGGCTTGGAAAACGTAACCCAGTTCTTTGGCTACGTCTACTTTCACACGGAGACGCTGCAGGTCTTCTGGCTCCTTCAGGGGCTCTGGGAATGTCGGACCTTTGCCTGGCACCATCTGGACATCCATACCCATTGCCTGAAGGGGGGAAGGCAAGGAATGAAAGACGAATGAATCTATGCAATCTACAACTTTCAATTTCACTATCAAGTTTCAATAAATGTTCATCCATTCAGACTGATGGATGTCAATGACTTTATTTCTTGACTGCTCTTGAATTTCTTTGGATCGTGTGATGTTTGTTGCAGCTTTTTTAGAGCTTTCGTCCGACTTGGTTTTGTCAAACAGGCTCTGTTTAAGTGTTTTCTTGAATGAACAGGTCTGAAGGTAACCAGGCTTAGGTGTGATCAGTGAAAATGAACCAAATGTTGTGATTAGCCACAATTAATTCATGATTTAATAAGAGGGGTAATTACTTTTTCACACAGGTCCAGGTAACTTTGAGTACCGGTCATTTTCTTTCTTTTTTTTTTTTTAATAAATGAAATCACCATTTTAAGTTCACATGGGTGATATTTGTCTGATATTTACATTTTTTGATGATCCTAAACAAAGTGGGGAAACTATGCAAAAATCTAAGAATTTGAGAAGAGGGGTGAATACTTTTTCACGGCACCTGCCTGTGTGACCCATGAAATGACATCATAATTACATAAAGGTTAAAAGCCACTAGGGGGCAGCAAAGCAGGCAGTCACCAGATAAAACATTACAACATGGAACTGCAGGCATAATGGCAATTTCAAGCATTTTTACCATTTTTAAATTGTTGGAAAGCACCGATTACAGTAGTGTATGTGCAGTATGCATGATTAATTCTTCCTAACTAAATGTTCAGCCTATTGTCATATTACGTGCTTGTTCGCCATGAACCTTTCATTTTTTTAGTTAGTAGACAATGTTTAATAAACAGAATGTGACAAAGCTTACCTGTGGCACAACAAGGATGTCAGAAAAGATGATGGCAGCATCAAATGGAAAACGCCTAAGAGGCTAAAAGACAGAAAAACAGACACAGTTAAATCTAAATGAAAACAATAAAGATACTATACTATAAACATGTGATGGAACTCAACATAGACTACAAACTAATTTTAAGTCTGGAAAAGTGAATCTGTGCATCGATGACATTATTATTGCAGTTGGTAGCACTGCAGCTACTGTTGCTACACTGTTTGACTTGCATAGCAGTAGATTGGTGGACGAAAACACTTTTCTCTAAACAATATTACACAACACGGACAATTAAGCAAAACAATTACCCAATAAATAAATAAATAAATTTAATGTTTACTATGTCTCCTTTAAAATCGTGTTTAGGAATTACATGTTTTACATCAAATGTCACTTAATCAGCAGGGTGAAGCTTAAAAATAACTGCTTGGAGGTGGGACAGCAAGTAGCAAGCAGAAACCTGAGAAGAGTCTACCTTGAAGGTTAAGATGAGAAGATAATTCACGTGCGAAAGTAATGCCATACCTGCAGTGTGAGCTCGCAGCAGGCGTCTGGTGAGCGGCACGTTTCAAAAAAGTCCTTCCCTGCCCTGAACTCGCGAAACTCTGCAAATATGACAAAATGTTAATCATCACAATTGATGCTGGACAGATATCCAGCTGGCGTGTTAGTTCAACAGAGCAGAAAAGAGATGCCAGTACCGGGTAGGTATCTTCCGGCCTGTCTCATACACCAGACGGGGACATGCTCGGTTTGTTCACCTCGAGCTGCTCGTAGGAATGTGTCATTCTGGAGTTGAGGGAAGTCTTCAGGGCTGGGAGGAACATCAGTCATATTCATTCTAAGCGGTTCGTCAAATAAAAAACATTATAATAATGCGGCTCAGACTGCGACTGGAAGAAGAGCATCACTGTTTTCGACAAAGACCTTGGCCCGTTCACACTGACTTGAAGTTACAAAATGTGCTTTTTATGTATGGACGGTTGTAACAACAGAAGGGTTAACAGCCAGCACATATTAACCCCTCGCCGTCAAGCTGTGTTATCTAAACTACAGACGTCCAACTCCCCAGTGGTGGCCGGGACAGATAAGACTCGCGCTCCTCTTATCGCCTCCCGGCACCATCGAGGCGGTTGAATAAAAGGCAGTGGAAGCAATGCATCCCTAAATCCCACGAAATAAAACATCAGCAGCGTGTCTATTCACAACAACGCAGACAGTATTATTACTGTTGAACCATGCGCTTATGTTGCATTAGTTTTCACTTCATTTGAGGGCAAAAACCATTGAAAGGAAGGATGTTCGAGACAATATAATATTTCTGTTCAATGTTGACTATTGAACAGCTCGAAGACTGTAGTCCAGTCCTGCTCTCCTGGGAATTACTCTTAATTTGCTAACAATTTGCTTTCATAACGATGACTGAAGACTGTTTTCATAAGGCCACTGACAGCTAACGGCTAACGTAGCTGCATCGCTGTGGTTGCGGAACAGCACGAAGCGGACTACTCACAGGATTAATTCGCCCTTGCTCATGTCGGCCAACCCGAGGAACACACGAGCTTCCTTTTGGAAGGCGTCAACCGAGACGTGCACCTCTTCGACTGACACTTCAAACCCGCTCAGGCTCCGTCTGCAACTGTCGATCGCAGGGCGCGGCCATCTTGGACCCATGTGACCACACCGGAACCTCCATACATTTCAAAATAAAACAAGGTTTCCTCCGGATATTCTGGTTGCCACCTACGTTTTCAAAAATAATGCACGTTAGGTTCATTCAAGACATAAAAACTCAAATGAGGTGGGGAAAAAGGGTTCATTTAAGACTAAAGTGTCCATACATGTGATGTGAGAGTGAATAATGGCGATCCCTGAATGGGATAAGCGTGACTTGAAAAGGCACGGATTGATTAGATAAATCATGTTTATGAGATACACAATATCACCATGATATTTGATACGTACATATGTGGTGCAAAAACAGAATGGCAGAGTATACAAATCATCACACAACACACACACGCACACACACAATTTTCAACAGTTTTGGTGCCTCTTTTGGTTAAGTTCAGGTTTAACATTCAAGCTAAAGCATCTCCACTTGGGTAAGAGTGATATTGGGGCAACGCAAGTTTACAACTGCTTAAAAAAAAAAAAAAAGGAAGTTGAAGTACTTCAATATGAAGCATGTGATACACTTGATTGGTCAATGACACAAGAGCCGAACAGCTATTTTGAAGAAAATGTTTCTGACAGCTTAAGAAAATTCAAAGATGGAGCAGTATAATTGCTGTACTTTCTTAGAGTGTCAAGTGGCCATTTTCACAAGTAACTTTCATAAATACAACACCAAGAGGCGCTCCAGTCAGAACGTAGAGCAAAAAAAATAACCATCTGTGCGAAAAAAGTCTCTCCAACAATCTGCCTCTACGGTTGTTGCTGATACTGTCCCTCGGTGGAAGTGTAATAGTCATCCAGGACGCTCTGCATGTACTCAAAAGTGGGCCTGTCATCGGGCGCGCTTTTCCAGCAGGACATCATGATGTCGTACAGCTCTGCGGGACAGTTGTCAGGGCAGGGCATCCGGTAGCCACGCTGCACCGAGGACATCACTTCTGCTTTTGTCATACCTGAACAAAATACACAGGTGCAGGTTGTCATTTCCTTTCAAGCTACTGTGGTTTACTATGTAAATAAACAGTGGTCAACATGGAGCATTTTAGCACAAGCGGAAGGGTGTTAAGATTTATAATGTTGTGACAATGTATTTTGGCATCTCGGACGTCCACCAGATGGGCTAGACTCGTCCACACCTCCAGGCCCCCTTCCATCCACCCTCTTGTGGACAGGGTTGGTTTTTAGGCATGTCTGGACTCCGTCCCTTGGGGGGTTTATGTCATGATCAGTGTTTGTGTGGACTTGTGGATTATTTCAATTAGATTTAGTTTGGTTTCATGTTATGTATTGTTTTCTTGTCTCCCATATTCAGGTCTTCACTGCACATCCCCAAAAACATGCATGGTAGGTTAATTGAAGACTCAAAATTGTCTGTAGGTGTGACAGGCATAGGAGTTGAAATATCAGCTTTCCCGGTCTAATATACATGACTTAATGTTCACCTGGATAAGGCATTTTCCCAAGCGTAATAAGCTCGTAAAGCAGAACTCCAAAGGACCACATGTCTGACTTGATCGTGAAAGAGCTATAGTTTATTGCCTCAGGTGCAGTCCACTTGATGGGGAACTTCGTTCCTGGGGAGGACAAACACAACACATACTTGTAGCCAAGATAAGAATATTTTTGTTTTTTTCCTTAACCTAATCATTATCAGGATTGAATTCCATGTGCCAGTCATATCTGTGGTCTACGTAGTGTGTGCTATACAGCAAATGCGGGATTTAACATTTCACTAGGCACGAACAAAGAGCGTCAGTACATCTATCTTACTGTGAAAAGTGTGTGTAAAAAGCAAAATAAAAACAAAACAGATGAAACAACACTGAAGTCATAAGCACACACACGCACACACCCTCTTTGGCAGTGTATTCATCATCACTTATGACTCTTGCCAGTCCAAAATCGGCAATTTTACAGAGCAGGCTCTCTGACACGAGAACGTTTGCTGCTCTCAGGTCTCTGTGGATGTATTTCTTCCTCTCTATATATGCCATGCCTTCTGTAATCTGCAACGAATTTAGGAGAAAAACAACGATTTAGAGGATTACATACCGAATGCATACAGGTGTATGATAGCTATCAACATATATGAGGAAAGAAATGTTATTCATGAATCCAGAAGTTAAATCAACACACACTACATAATCCATAATTCATAATGCATAAAATGGAAATGCATTGGAGCAAATGATGAGGTACTCAGATTTGCGTGAGGGTCACCTGTGCTGCAAAATCCGTGAGCTTGGGCAGTTGCAGTTTACAGCCTGCGTCACTCTTGAGGAAGTCAAGCAGGCTCCCTAACGTGCAGAGAAGAGGAAAAACACATCTGGAATTTCACGTTCAGGCATAAATGAATGGCCATACTGTAAATGATGAGTCCAATTAAATATCCATCCATTTTCTGTTCGGTTTATCGCCTTTAGGATCCCGAGTGAGCTGAGGCCCATCTCTGCTGACTTTGGAAATTAAGTGAGGTAACACCCTGGACTGGTCGCGAGTCCATCACAGGGCACGTGCACTGTAGACAAACAACCGCTCATACTCATATTGACAAATATGGACAATTTAGTCGTCAATTAACTTAACAAGCATGTTTTTGGAATGTGGGACCCATGCAAGTACGGGGAGAACATGCGAACAACACAGCAGAGCCGTAGCTGACATTTGAACGCTACACTTCAGAACTGTACTATTGATGACCTAAGCCCTCATCCACTGTGCTGCACAAAATTGTAAATTATGAAATATTTGCAATTTTCTTTTGAGTAGCTACCCACAACACACCCAGAACAAAAAATAAGGCCGGGAATTTTGAGGAATGCTAAAAAAAACACGCACACTTGTTTGGAACTTTAAACAGGTGAACAGGGTATTTGGACATGATTGGGTAAAAGGAGCATCCCCGAAAGGCTCAACTGTTCACAAGCAAAGATGGCCGTGGTTCACCACTTTGTGAACAACTGGGTGGGCAAATAGTCCAACAGTTTAAGAAACAACTGCAAGGAATTTAAGGATTTCAGCATCTACAGACCATAATATCATCAAAGGATTGAGAGAATGTGGGAAAATCTCTGCATGTAAGACAAAACCAACATTGAATGCCCGTGCCCTTTGGTGCCTCAGGCGGCACTGCATTAAAAACTGCCATCATGGTGTAAAGGATATTCCCACGTTTGCTCATGAACACTTTAGAAAACCACTGTCAGTTAACGCAGTTCGTCGCTACATCTACAAATGCAACTTAAAACACTACCATTTTCGAGTAACATATGCTGCCATCCAAGGAACATAAATAATGTTGACTTTCTTTTGTAATGTAGTTTACCATTTGCCATGAATTCAGTGATGATGTATATTGGCTGCGTCTTTGTCACGACGGCGTAGAGACGCACAAGTCTTTCATGCTGTAGCGTCTTCATGATGTTTGCTTCTTCCATGAAGGCTTCCACCGTCATGGTGCCTGGCTTCAGCGTCTTTACTGCTACTTTGGTTGTGTTGTTGTAGTAAGCTGATGAAAAAGACAGCCAAAAATGAGGTCATGAAAAATGAAATGTTCTCAATGTTGAGTGAAGAGATGCAATGAGCGAACCAGCCCGTGGCCGATTCCTTGCTAGTTTTGCATTTTTCTACTCGTGGCATGAGGCCGTGTCTGCAACCCACAGATGCTGCTTACAGTCGGTATTGCAACTCCTCCAGGATGGTGCATCACTTTGGCCTGACGGTTTTCACATAGTTAAGAGGGTGAGGACATTCCAGTATACAGGGCAGTACCCAGAAGACGTAGAGACCGTAAGAAGGCAGCAACACAATATGACCCGATCTGCTCCTTTTTGCAAGGAGGAACGTGATGAAGATCTGTCTATAAAATCTATAAAAATCTACAAGTTTCTTGATGTAGCATTGAGCTATGTGGTATAATAATTTACATTCTTAAATTGAGGCTTAAATATGCCAAGTATGTTGTCAGTGTTCAGATTTGTTCTACGAAAAATCCTAGTATTTGCCTGCAATTTCCTTCAAAAACACTTTGGTCACTTTGTAGGGCTTTGAATTCTGTTTTGAAAATGATTAATCAGGTTTTCTATATTCTGATATGAAACATTTTATAATGAAAACACACACATTGTTACATCAGCGACCTTTTCGGCCATTGGATGTATGTCTTTTTTCTGAAAATGAAATTAAATAATCTTTAGTTCTGTTATGTGCTTTCTTTTTTTCTTCCAAAGCCACAATAGGGGAAGTGAAACTTTGTGTTTTCTGTTTAGGCCACAGAAATGTACAGTATCTCTCTTACTAAGGCAGTGGATCCCCTTCTGTGGCATTTGCCGTCCAACTCAACATTATTCTCAGTGTCATCTCTTTTGTAGTTCCTCTCTCCATACACACCCATCCAGACTTCTCCAAACTGCCCAGCTCCGAGTTTCTTCACCATCGTAATGGACTCCTTGGAAATCTCCCAGGCGTCCTTATCCCACGGCTTCTGAGCTTTCGGCTTTACACATGGACGGTCCAGTTTACGACACAAGCCATCTGCTTTGTCTGAAAAATACACAGACATTTAGACACAAACACATTTAGTGGTATCTTTAAACTAATATTCATGACAAACTATAAAACTGATTATAGATGGCAGCACCCCCCCCCCCCCCAAAAAAAAAAAAAAAAAAAAAAATCAGTGGATAACAGGAAGGAAAAGCACTTACAGTATGGTTGCAACTATTAGAGCACTGGAAATAATGTGTAAAGTATCTGTACTTCACAATCAATGCTTTTGTGGTGTGATGTCATGAAAAGATAATTCCAAAAGGTTTTTGAGAAGATGGCTGACCGATCATTGTACACCTCAGTACTGTCATTCAAAATCAAGAGCTTTCTTAAGTCCATTCTTCTTCATGTGAAATGCATTGTTCATCGCAAATACAAATCAGACATTTATGCACATGCTAAGATAATCACTGATTTCAGGAAAGTGAGATCCTCCTTTGCCCAAAGTCGTACTCACTGTGGTAGTGTTTGATCATGGTGCCGATGTCAGGGAAGGAGATCTTTGGAGAGATGTAGAAACCACCATTATCCAACTTTCTGATCTTATAGTGTTTGACTGATTCTGTTGTCTGGTGGTCAACATCTCGTATGGACAACGACAAGCTACCTTGGGACAGAAAAAATTAACAGCGGTTTTAAGATTAGAGTCAGACGGCAGGAGGAAGGCTGTCACAACAGGAATCGTGAAATTGGCAAATAATTATGGAGGTGCCCTTCAATGCCATTGTGATTTCCTTACCTTTTGAAGTTTCACTTTCCCTGATAAGGAAAGCCCCAGGTTTGTTTGCAGGCGACAGTAGCTGCCTCTCGGCATCTTTTCTGGTAATTTCCTTGAAAAACCACCTGCAAAGGATGATTATTAACTCTGTGGTTGGGACGTGGAGGTTTTTGTGCCAAAGAATTAAACAAAAAAAAAAGCAAAATAATCAAGGGCAGCACCGTGTGTAGTCGTTAGCTCATCTGCCTCACAGTTGAGAGGTTCTTAACTGGAATCCCGGCTCAAAATGTTAATTGATTTATGACATTGTTCAAATGACAAATTATTTGTATCAGAATCCTTTAGTTAGAACTGTACAATCACACCGTCGTGATATGGACTTTATTTTGGAATATAAGAATAGATCAAATAAATATTCTGTTAAGATAATATTGTCAGCCAGAGCTGCGAGGAATGCAAAGTTATCGATGTCCTTTCGCCATCGTTCCTGTCATACTGTGTTGCGTCTTTTTGTTTGCGCATTAAGGACAAAAGTCCGTTTTTTCTTTTTAATTCCATATTTTTAAAAAAGACCATTCAAGCAACCCATTTTTCCTCATGTTTTGAGATTGTAGGGTGAAAGCTGCAGCTGGCCACGAATGCCGACTGAATAGGTAGCAACGATGGGAAAATGAAATGAAAGCAATGGCCCATCAGCAACATATTAAGTGAAAACAAACAAACAAAAAAGAAGTATACTAGTACTAGTTAATTTTTGGAATGGTGACGTGAACGTCGCACACTCATCATTCCCCATCAAAATGAGTGAACAAGAATTGTGATTGAGCCTCACAAAGGCTCTTCTTGTGGACTTTTGGAAAATCTCCCCAAAAGTATGGATGCTCTTAAATTGTTGGAAAGGAAACACAACAAAGTCCACATATGTATGTACAGTATATACGTATGCACAGACAGACTCACTGCTCTGTTTCCATGGTGTCTGCTTGGGCAACATAATTGGATGGGATGAAGCCCTGTTTGTCAGATGTCAGCGATTTGACTTTCCACCACTCGCCGTGTCTGCAAAGAGTGTTTAAGTGCAATTGTTGTATATTTTCATCGATGAGTCCTGACTCGCATCCTAAATACTGGGAAGGAGTTTCTGTGCTTCTAGTTCAGACACTCACTCCTCAAGAATTGTCATCTTTTCTCCTTTTGTGAAACCAAGGTCATCAGGATGTACAGCTTCATATGGGTAAAGGCCCACCACTACCTTGCCAATCTTGTGTTGCTCTGAGGAGAGATACAATGTTTGTTAAATCTTACAGTTTGTCATAACTGAGTGACACTGAATTTGCTATTGTCCAGATATACAGGTATTTCCACTTTAAATGGAACCTATGGATATATGCCGCTGCCCTGCGGCTGTACAAACCGGAATTAGAGCAACACACTCAGGAATGATATGCGTCTAAAGTTCAAACTGTAGTCTTACATACATGACACCAAGATTTCAGCAATATACCGGTAAGCACTTTTTTCTTTTGCTTTCTTGTATAAGGACTAGTTTATACAGAGAGTGTCGAGAGAAGAATAATGTCAGAAGAGTAGAAGAATATACTGAGGTATAAGTTATGTGAGTTAAGCTGACTCATAAATCATCACGTATTATCAAAGTTAGGACACATTGTTCAATATTATTTGTTTCTAATTTTCTGTAACAAATTAAGACAAAAAGCAGCACAGCTACTGTCAGTACACATGGCAGAAAGAAAAAGAAAAGCAAAATGGGTCTGCCAAATTGGATATTGGAACTATATGTTTTAACCAATATTTTCAAATAAAAAACTAAAATAAGCCAGAGATAAGAATAAAAAAATGGCATACCCTCCATCCTTTGAAATACCTGGCCAGGCAACATGGAGTGATTCTGTAACAGGAGACAGACATGTTCAATTGTCTGTCTTCCTTCCTCAGGTCGTATTAAATTCATGACATACTGTCTGCTGACTGATTTTCTCCTCGGTGGCCTCGCACAGCCTGCTGTTCAGTGTGGACTTGATACAACCCATAATGTCTAAATGGGGAAGTGAAAAAAGAAAGGTGTACCGGATCGTTACCATGTTTTTTTACTGACAAAAACAATGACCCAAAAAAAACAGTATTTCTAATGTCTGGGTGCCACGCACCCGTGTGGGCTGACATGCTCGATTTTCAATTTGATGCATTTTTCTTTCTTCATCACAGTAACTTTATTTTGAAAGAAAGGTAAATACTGCACAAATGTGTTTGCATCAAATTACTCTCTATTGATGTATTTGTACTTTATCTACCGCGGACTCTGCACGTCTCTTCTATTCAGACACATTAAGTGTGGACAACTTGGCCATTTCACCTCAGAAGCCAAGCTAAAAAATATGGAGCTGGTTCGCCCTTTGGATGTCCCCTTTTAGTCAAATGGTCTTCAAAAATTTGGCGCGTATGTTAAGCGTGTGTACCTTCATAGACTTTGTTTTGTGCACTATTGCAAACTAATTCTGGGACAGAAAAAGGGCAATCACACAGCATTGTCCAAAATCCAGAAGGATCAAGAGTAAAAAAGAATTCAATTGAATTGCTTGATTTAATCATTGCTTAATAGCTTTACCCACATGATTTGTTCGGTCAAATGAAGATACATTCACTGAATGACAGAGATTTTGTGATTGGCCCTTATCCACCAATGGGTATGAAATAAACTCATCAGTGAGTAATTGGAACGTGTAGCATTGATGGTTTTTAATCATCGAAAATTTGGGGGAGAATGAAGTTTGAACCAAAATGATTTGAAGTGATGCATAAAAGTCACGTTTTGTTTGATTAAAATATTTAAAATTTGGGACAGAATGCACAGTTTTTTTTTTTTTTAAATGCTCTGAAAGGGTCCTTTCTCACTGTCACGCCTCGTCGTGGTTACGCTCATCGATGCAGTTTACACCTGCCATTCAGATGCGCTATTTAAAGACGCGAAATTAGCCTCGGTCTTATGGAAGCAAAAGTGTATTGTGTTGTAAAATTGACACTTCAATCACAATTGGCTTGTTCCCCACCAAAGGCAGCGCCATACAAACTCTGTCATTGTCCATATACTGGCCCCTGTAATGGTCTTCTAGGTCATAACAGTGATACAAAACATTGGCGGTTGATTTCATTGATGGTATTGCAGTGACAGAGATCACACTGTCAATCAATACAACCTACACAGACGAAAAACAGAAGACAGTGCCAGCGAGTTCGGAGGCTGCTGTGGAGGATCTACTCAAGTACAAGGTTTTGAGTACACTTCGCGGGATTTTAGGTGCGGTTTGCTTCCCATGCAAATGGTGCCCTGCTTTTAGTGCGGTTGTGAATATTTTCCTTATTTGAGTGTTTTCATTTGGCTTCGGGGCAGAAATGATTCTGCCGCATGAATTTTGCCTCACAACAAGTGATTGCTATCCTGCGACATGACACGGAAAAATAATCCCAAGTAATTCTGTTGATCTACATTGAGCGATGACTACGTTTGTAAAATGAGGTCAGTGCTCTACATTTCTCTTTTGGGACATTTTGAAGAAAAAGACGTACTGCAAGTAGTTGAGTTTAACTTTTCTTTGGCCTATCAAAGCGGTTGTTTCTCTGCCGAATGTTTTCATATAAAATACAACTGGTTAACTACTGACTGCAAGCAGAGTCATTTGATCTACTGGGGGGAAAAGTACATAAAAATGAAGGTGAAAGAAGGCGTTCCACAGCGCTTTGTCGGGTCACTGCCTCAGGTTATATTTTTAACTTGACAGCAAACAGCCGGAAACGAAGGATCTGAACAGATTAGGAGCCTGTGCGCATGCACACGACACACTAGACAATGAGCAACCGAAAAAACTTCCTCCTTTAGCAATGGACCATGTCAAAGCCTATATTGAAAATGAAAGGAGACAGCAAGAGTCTGCAACTCAAATATTATCAAGTTTCATTTACAGAATGAGCTTTTGAAAGAAATAAAGGCTTCACATCTTAAAAAAAAAAAACTTATCTCGTGGAAAAAAAAATATCCTTTATGGAGAAAGGTGACTAATTTTAAAGAGTAGCCCCCCAAAATAGACCAGCGATAACATCTTTACAATGCATGCCCCCTAATAATTCACCCATGATAGCACACAATGACTAGATGCTGGTTGTTTTTCCTGACACGTCACACACATTGTCCTTACCTCTTGATGTGTGAGCAAGCCGTTAACGCGCTGTGAACACGTTTCCCGGTCCTCACATTGGCTGTGAGCTTTTCCACCTGGCTGGCCCACTCACTCACGAAACTGCTGGTGTTGGTCTCGGCAGCCGGGCCCGCCCCCCACAATGAGGAACTTCACAAAAACTGGTTGCTTTTTTTTTTTTTCTTCCTCATTGAAACTTCCTGGTCCAATTGTCTAATCATTATTTGCATAATCATCAACGCACACACATACATATACGCGCACGGGTACATAATACAGACGGCTTTTGGAAGGTTACTGTACATTTTCTGGCCCAAAGATTAGGCATGCTTTGTAAACGTATGGAAATAAATATGTACAGTGGGTACGGAAAGTACTCAGACCCCCTTCAAATTTTTCACTATGTTTTATATTGCAGCCATTTGGCTGAAATCATTTAAATGACTTTTTTTTTTTTTTTTTCCTCATTAATGTACACACAGCACTCCATATCGACAGAAAAAAAAACGGAATTTTTGAAATTTTTGCAGATTTATTCAAAAAGAAAAACTGAAATATCACACCGTATTGCTTTGCTTTTGCTGTAACACTCATATATTTAACTCACCTATGGTCACGGGCTCTGGGTCGTGAACGAAACAACAAAAATTTGTTTCCACCTCAGGGCGTCCAGGGTCTTCCTTTGAGATAGGGTGAGAAGCTCGGTCATCCAGGAGGGGCTCAGCGTTGAGCCGCTGCTTTGCCGCATAGAAAGGACCCAGATGAGGCGGCTCGGGCATCTGGTTAGGACGCCGCCGCGGATGCCTCCCTGGTGAGGTGTTCTGGGCACGTGTTGAAGAGAATGTATCGACCGGCTGGCCTGGGAACGCCACAGGATCCCCCTGCTGGAAGAGGTGGACGAAGTGGCTGGGGAGAGGCAAGTCTGGGCTCCCCTGCTTTAGCTGCTCCCCCCGACCCGACCTCGGATAAGCGGCAATAAATGGATGGACGGACGTGTGGGAGTAAAGCAGCACAGCCAAAGGTCAATGCCATCAGTCATTTATTTTACTTTGACCGACACAAAGTGTAGAAAATAGCTCACAAACAACATACAATTAAGACATTTATCAAACACATGCACCTCACATTCCTACAAGGTGATTTATAAATAGCTGGGTTTACACAGTGTCGTCACTATGGTCACATGGTAGTAGTGTACAAATAACCTGATTGGAGGAGTGCCATACAAACCGATTACTATTCACATGAAGAGGAAAGTATAGTTTGTAAAACTGGACAATAAATACACTCACTCTTAAATGTATACAGTTTCAAAACTACATGCATGATGCTCCTTTATGGAAGTCAATTATCGGATGTAGCCATTACCACGCACTGTATCGGGAATATAGTGTGCCTCTGTGTAAGAAGTAATAGACACTTTCACACAAACATGGCACACTTACTGGAAGCTCCACACAATATTGCATAATTATCTACATTAAAGAAAGAGGTCCATGTTTTGAGGAATGCACTTTTTTCACGTTTTGCTAAAAGTTAGAAGAGACAATTGGTACTGTTATCTGTGGCAAATAAGCAAGAAGCCAACAATTAATTTAGCAAAAGGATAAAGTATTTAGCTAAGCATAATGGATGGATGGATAATGAAAATAGAGGAAACAGGAGCCTAGTTATGGCAAGAGCATTAACCTGTCACTCCCTGTTAAATTCACTAATTCATATGTGCACGTTTGTAATTTTATGGAAAATGAATGAAAGTGTAAGTACAGCATGGGTCACAGAGCATAATAACTATTTCATGGTCCACAACTGCTCATTTTGTCTTCTTTGTCGATTTTTGATGAGTAAAACAAAAATAAATACATAGAATAAAAATCACAACACATTTGAAGAGACTAGGTGTAAATTGTTACTTGCACATAGCTAAACTGCAAAGATTCAATTATATAGATATATTTTTTGTAATGTACAAATATTATAAATGTAATAATAAACTAGTGGGTTGCTGGACTTAGATGCACATCAACCTGACAGTATAAACTCCCTCTTCGACATTTCCACGAGAGATGGCAAGCGGGAAGATTATTTTAAGGGAAATCGTCACATTGTAAGGTTCAGTGGCATGTGCTCCAACAAAGCATGCAGTGACGCTGCACCACCGAGATTTCAGTAATGATTAATACTGTACAGGAACTCAAATGGCTAATGTCGAGTTGTTGTTTCAAACTGTTACCTGCCTGCTTTTATCTGACTGAGCACAATAACTTATTTTATGGGTTATATACTGTCATGACAGACACTGATTTTGATTCCCATCTTTCCTCATATAGTGCTTTTATTTGTATAAATGCATTCTTATTATTATGTTATTTTGAATAGTCTTACGGTAGCCAACTGGTTAGCCCTGCAGTTCTATGGTTGGGGGTTCAAATTCACGCTCCAGCCGCCGTGTGCAGGTTAACAGTCGACTATAAATTGTCCCTTAGGTGCGTAGGTGAGTCTGAATGATTGTTGACATGTGCCCTACGTTTGGCCTGCAACCAGTCCAGGGTCAATCCCGCCTCTCAACCAAAGTCAGCTGGGATAGGCTCACCCGTGACCCTACTGAGGATAAGCAGCATTTTTGAGGTACAGTGCATATTTGCTCAAGGTCACCACACTCCTGGGAATTCATTTGGACACAGGTACTATTTGAAGAAATTAAGTATATTGAATTTGTCCGAGCTGCTCACAGATGGAGTTGCCCAACGTCTTGGTAAATTGAAGAATTCAGATTAAGATTGTATCCATGGTAACTCGGAAAGAGTGGGGGATACATTGAAGTCAAAGTTGGCCGTTTGCTGTTTCAACAGCAGATTAGTTTTTATGCGTAAAGCATTGATCACCCTTTCGTTTGATCGTATTTGAATGTTGTGTGTTTGTAATAGTACGTGAGCTCAACACAACAACGGTCTACAATTCTGAGTCAGTTATCATATTTTTCCTCGTTCAAAAGATAAACAATTGGATGATGCTCAGAGGGACACATTTGATTATTTATGACCACATTATTTCTAGCTGATTACAAAATCAACTACTAGACTTTTCTTCATCCGTAAATTCAATGTAATAAATAATTAAATGTACACCGAGCAAAAAAAATAATTAAAAGAACAAGTCAATGTAACCGTTTTATATACGATAGCTTGGCTTTTGTTTGTGATGTGATATATTCCACTAGTGATGATTCATATTTGAAATGGTTTGAGTTTTAATTACACGATTCGAACTCGATTTACCACATAAATGAGAGGATATGACAGTCCAATTTAGTCACACAACAGTGGACAAGATTCGAGGTGTTTCCAGCCCTGCTTACATCTGGTCCAATTTTCAGAACAGTATTGTCAATTTCAAGGAAGCACACGCCATTAACTAGCAATATAATCCCTATCAGCATCACTACCTCTATACACATGCTAGCTCCACTGCGACCCATTACATTAACACGTCTCAGTGGGCTCACAAATTGCTTGCACAACTACAAAAGCAACAGAGGCTCTCTTTTTCCATTCACCCCAATCAGTGTTTTAGCACTGCACCTCATTCATTCAATGGAGAAAAACACAACTTGCTCTCATTTCACTTGAACTCTAAAGCACTTGCTGTCAAGTCTGTTGTTGTAGTGCACAGAAGGTGTGAGAGCAAAGCGCATAATCCAGTTCATTGCCTCCCCACTGGATTTTAGGTTTTAGAGTGACTTGCTACTAACTAGTCTCATCAGTAGTATTGATAATGCGAATGCATCAATATTCTGTTAGCCTCCAGCTACCTGCCAGGCGTCAAGAGAGGCTTTGGACCCACCAAGGCCGGGAATCAATCCGGCAATGTTCTGTTCACCGGCGAGGGACTGCGGCAGGTTAGCTGTTCTTTTGCGCCGCCTCTCTTTGAGCCGAGGAGAATGAGCTTTGGGTGTCATCAGCGTCGTTTGCATCTGAGAGCAAGAGAAGGAAAGATATTCTGTTACCATCTCAGTCTCAATTGGGCTTTCTTTTCAAAACAGCAGCAGTTTAGTTTGAATTTGAACAGCTGACCTAATTCTCCAGTTTTTACAAATATGACGACTGCGTTGGCAAGTCCAAAGCGTGACTGGGAACTGCGAAAGCAGGGGTGTCAAACATACAGCCCACGGACTACTTCTGGACCGTGGACTGAGGGCAGTGGGAATAGAACACATTAACGGCAATTTTTCAATAAATGTAACTGTTGTTGCTAATTTTGTCCACTGGTGGTCGTACTGACGACCACTTACATGACCAGTTACCACCTACAGTCCCCTTCCAAAGTATTGGAACGGCAAGGTCAATTCCTTTGTTTTTGTTGTATACCGAAGACATTTGCGTTTCCGATCAAAAGATGAATAAGAGACAAAGGTTCAGAATTCCAGCTTTTATATCGTGGCATATACATATAGATGTGTTAACTCAGGACAGAGAAACCTTTTGTTTGAACCCACCCACTTTTCAAATGAGCAAAATTATTGCAACATGTGACTAGTTGCCCAGGTGTTGCCTTTTAGATTGATTACTTAAACATTAGATAGTGCTTGTTTTTGGCTTTGGGTTTCACCTGTGAAAACTGCATTTGCTATTAAGCAAACATGACGACAAGAGAGCTGTCTATGGGAGAAAAGCAAACCCTTTTGAAGTGGAGAGAAGAGGGAAAATTTATCATAGCTATTGCACAAACATTGGGCATAGCCAATACAATACGGGCAGCCGTGGCCCAATGGTTAAGATCATCGCCTGCCACCGTGGGGGACCTAGGTTCAAAACCCCGACTGGACCATCCGCCAACATCCCCCGGACTCACGGCTGTGGTGTCCTTGAGCAAGACACTGATACCCCGAAATGCTCCCCGGGCGCTTCAGCTGCCCCCTGCTCCAGTGTGTTCCACTAACATGTGTATGTGTTCACTGTGATGGGTTAAATGCAGAGAACAAATTTCGTGTGCATGCATGCATGTTCATGACAATAAAAGATGATTCTTCTTCTTCTTCTTCTTCTTCAACAATTTGGAATGTCCTGAAAAAGGAAGAAACTACTGGTGTACTGAGCGAAAGACATCGAACAGGTCGGCCAAGACTATCAACAGCAGTTGATGACAGAAACATAGTGAGAGCTGTGAAGAAACACCCAAAGACAACAGTTAGTGAGATCACTGCCAACCTCCACAGGTGAAGGTATCACAATCCACTGTTTGAAGAAGACTTCGAGAGAAGAAATATACAGATTGGATTTTGCAAAGAAGGACAGAGGTGAGCCACATGATGGTAGCAGCAGAATGAATTCTGAAGTCTGCAAAACCATTTTGTCTGGCAATTTGCAGAAAAATGCATCAGCACTAATCGGGAGAAGCTTCATCATGCAACAAGGCAATGACCCAAAACACACTGCCAACGCAACAAAGGACTTCATCAGGGGGAAAAAGTGGAAGGTCTTCAACTGGCCAAGTCAATCACCGCACCTATACCCAATAGAGCATGCTTTTTACCTCCTGAAGAGGAGACTGAAGGGAGAAACCCCCAGAAACAAACAAGAACTAAAAGAGGCTGCAGTAAAGGCCTGGAAAAAAAAAAACAGTTTAAAAAGCTGAACAAGTATGCTTGATTCTTAAACATGTTTTTGTTCATACAAATGATTAACTAAAAATGTATAAAAGCTACTCCTCAATTACTCTGTACTTAAGTATTATTTTCGCTTAACACTCCTAATTATTTGGACGATGACTTTTTACTTACTTTACTTAAGTAACACTACTCTTACTTGAGTACAAATTCGGGCTCCTTTCTACCCATCTCCAAATACAACAGATAATAGACAGTTTACCTCCGCCTCCTGCATTGATGTGAAGTTGGGAGAGGGACAGGGTAAGGGGCAGCTCTCGGCCTTCAGGGTCCGTAGGACTCTGCAGGATGTCGTGGAGGGCATTCCTACGTCCTGTCCTGCCAGAGGCGATGAAGTCGGCGTACGTGACCTCAACATCAGACATCGCTTAATCATCATTCAGACAGCAACACCTACGAGAACAAGCAGATGTGCATTTTTCCGTACATACATTCATTTGTAAAAAAAAATTCAAAGGCCAACAACAAAACAACCCCCCAAAAAATAAGAATTTGCCTTCAATAAAAATCCAAACTTCCAACTATTAACAGCCCCTGCCAAAAATGTATCATTAATTCAATGACGTTATATTCTTTGTTGGAGCCACGTTGCTCCGCACATGACAAACAGGTGTGTCTTTTACGTTAGACAATTTTACAGACAATCTGCCTCCCACCTGTCTGGGAAGTGAACCATTTTCCATCTTTCGTTTGGCCATTTTGGCCAAGGGGAAGTGTACATTTTGCTTCTGTCATGTAATGTTGATTTGACCTAAATTAACGTCAGTGGCCTTGCCTTGAATGCCCCCTAGAGGGCGCTGATGTTTTCGCTTTTGTCCTAAAACGCGAGAGAATCATTTTTTTTTGCGCTGGGATGGCCTCCAGGACGCCCGCGACCCGAGCGAGGAGAAGCAGGTACAGCGAATTATCTATTCCTGAATGAACATGCATTTCAAACCGACTAGTCTTTGCTCCAAGTTGAGCTCATTAGCCACTGTTAGCATGCTAAGATGCAAAAACTAGGGTAGTGTGTGGCTGCCAAACAATGGGCAACCACATTTTCATTAAATGCTCATTTAATACCAAGTAAATTACTCCTGTTTTTTATTATACTCCAAAGAGTGAGTTCATCCCATTGTTTTTTTTTTTGACGTAATGATAAGACTCCCCGATGCACCATGACGTCACCTCATGGCGTCCCATGGAAGCTTTCGCTTACCTTCAGACTCGCAACAGCTCAGTTGCACCGTGGGAGGCTCAATTCAGTGGCTGAGCGGCACCACAGGCCCGACATCATTTGCAGACGTCCATTCAAACACAAAACAGTCAAAACAAACACACAATATTCAAAGAACAGCCAATGGGAAATAATATGCAGCGCTAACTCTGACTATGTTAACGAAATAAGGAAATATTAATGTCATTAGCCGCAGAAGAGGTTGCCTGCAAAGTATCCAGTCCTCTGTCTTCGCGTCTTCCTCCTTCCCAGCCAATGAGCTGTCAGTACGCCGAATCTGAGCGCTGATTGGATGAAAGGCACAAAGGATGAGAGGAGACTGGGAGCAGACTGATGCTGCATTCGCTGTCACCTCGTAAAAAATAAAACAAATTTTTAAAAACCAAAGCAAGACTAATAATGATAGAAACCAGAGGAAGAACATTACAAGTGTTTACATGCTTACATGACTAAAGTAATACGAACAAAATAATAATTAAAAAAATCATAATCCGTGGGGATATTATGCAGTATGTTACCAAACTACAAGATGAGTCTGTTGCAACCACAAATGACTACAACTACCACTACGAGTACATATCGGGGAAAAAAACAGTATCTAAATCAAAAGCGGGAGCATCTTGCATCTGTCCATTCTCAATAGGACTTTTCCTATTGAGGGGGTGGGGGGGTCGCTGTAGCCTATCCCAGCTGACTTCTTCACCCTCAACTGGTCGGCTGGAACATCTTGTTGTACCCAAATTATGCATCAGTGACATGACCATGCTACCGAACAACCAGATACAGGTTTCCCATTCAAGACTCAAGAAGAATATTATGCACAGTAACAACAGTATGTAATCCTTACTTTGTTACTTTCCTTTCACAAAGAGCTGATATTAGTAATTCAACAACCCAATAAAAAAATATATATTTTTTTTAATCGCTCAGGAAAATAACCTGCATGTCTTAAAAGTACGGTCTAGTATGTGTTGTTTACATCAGGTAATGCATTGCGAAATCTGTGCAATTGTGCTTTGAGCACTCATATTTCCATCTCCAACAATGAACAGAATGTGCATCTTAGAGTGTGTTGCTGTGGAAACGCTTTTCTGTCATTGTGCCTGTGGCTTGTCAGCAGGATACATTTGGAAGGTTTTGAAAGGAAATAAAAAGGATTTCTCTCTCTTTCTCTCTCTCTCTCTCTCTCTCTCTCTCTCTCTCTCTCTGTCTGAGACAACCTGTTCAAGTCCTTTTGACAAAACAACTAATACCTAGTTGGCCAACGTGCCCGTCGGCGGTCAGACAGATGCTCCAGCCCCTGAGGGATGTTTATGCTGCATGTTTGGGATTTAAAGACCCCTGAGTTCTTTGCAACGCCACAGGGAATCACTGACAGTCACACACACTCACACACACAACACACACACTCGAATATTTGCTGTGAGGAGAACTGCCAGGCTTGTCGCTACGTGGAACTCTCCGTGGTGCTGAAAAACACTCAGCACGCATCAGATAGTTGTCATTCAATAGTCTCACAATATTCCAGAATTCCAAAATTCAAAAACTGTAAATGCAAAATTGCGTTCGAGAGTCATCGATGTAAAGTCCTATATTCATCTAAAGAAAAACGCACTTCGCCCTAAATGCACCAATGGGAGGTGGTTATGTTCCAGTTTGTGTGTATTTTTTGACCAGTAGACATCTAAGATCAACTCGTCTGTTTCCCCATCAGATCGTACGTGAAACTTGGCAGGGGTGGAATCTGATTTAGTTCTGATGCCTTGAGTGCTCCTGTTTAGTAAATATGTAGCACTTGCAAGCAGTTGCAAGGGGCACAAGAGCGGAACTTTTGACCTCGGGGTTTTCTCGATATTTATACGCCTACTCACATTCACAATAACGCTACTGTACATGCTGCAGCCGTTTTAATGCCAACATCAACACGAGTTGTTTCCCCTTGTCTCCAGTCTCATCGCGCACGTTTTGCGTACAACCCTCCTCACGCAACAAAGTTTTGAAATGGATTCAGGTTTGGCCTATTTCAGGATCATTCTCAAATGTTGATATCGTCCTGGTTAAGCTCTTTTCAGTTATTTGGATGAATTATTTAGGTAACCGTGATGCTAAAAGATGCAATGACTCTTCCTTTTCAGCCTTTAAAGGAAATTATTGGTAGCTTTGTGTCAAATATTTTAGTTACTTCTGTCGCTGTCCAAAATACTAGCTGGGGAAAAAAAAAAAAAATCTAAACACCATCACGATCCTGTCAATCCTTCACGGTTGGTGTAGTCTTGTTCCAGTGGTATGTAACGTGGTTTCATAGCCATACATACGATAATGTCACAATATTTTAACAGTAAAAAAAAAATAATAATAAAATAAATCTTAATATCAAAAAATAAATAATTGATGTATTGGAAGTAATCTACAATGTATCACATTATTTACATTTAAATTGCATAACTAACTAGAACTAAAATGTTATCTCATAAAAAAAAACTAACAGATGCCAAATCAACATTTTTCCGGAGCAAATAAAACAAAATTGCTAACGAAACGTGTTTTGTTAGATCTGCCGCGTTGAGATCATCACACAGCAACAATATCGATATTTGATACTGCTCTATTGATACTGTTTCATAACAGGTAACGAGGCAATACCTTTCAATATTGATATTTCATCCAATTCCTACTTTCTGTGTGCAGTTTGCATGTACTAACCGTGCTCGTGTGGGCGATTTCCAGGGACTACATTTCCCTACACTGTCCGAAAAGAGGTATGAAATACTAAAGAATCTAAATCCAAATTTCCCAAAAGGCCCAGATGTGAGTGTGAATAATAAGTGCCTTATGATTGATAGACGATCGGTCCCGAGCGTACCCAGCCACTGGAGCGTTCCAGTGGTTGTGTCAGTAAGTGCATCCATAAGAAAAAATTAATAAAAAATGGCGGCAAACAAATCATACGAGTGACTCACTGCGATTGGAGAAGCCGCAAGTCACCATATGAGAAGAAATGATTCCGCTTGGCCACGTTTGTACACCGCAAGTGACATTTTAGCAATGGCGTCTGGACTACAAACCATGTCCCTTTTTACATGCGACTTCATTGAGCACGCTAGGCCACCTTTCAACATCGTGTTAAACATGTTCGCTGTTACACCCTTCGAGCTGCTTCGCAGGAGAACCGCACATCTGACATACGGCCTTGTGAGCTGCTCCACTGGTGCGTGCAAGAGTCTTGCTTAAGGGGACTTCAATTTTTAGATTAGCTCGCATGAAAGTTTAATGATCCCGCTGGAGATGTCAGGTCATTAGGCAGCGAGGGATGGGCCGGTGAGCAGAGTCGCTCAAACGGAGTATTTTGCGAGAGGAGGCTTCAGTCGGTGCATAAACAGGTACGGCCCAGCGAGGGGGCATACATAATCGCGACACCCACAGAGCTTTTCTTGCGCACCCAAGCAAACAGTGCACGTGAGAACAATGTGCGCAAGATTTCGTTTGCCACCAATGCCAATGACTGTGGCATTTTGAAATGGGCTACGCGTGACTGAACAAAGAAATGTCACACGCAGATGAAAACACAGAAAGAGAGACAAATAGGGACAGAACAGAGTCTGCAGACAGAGCTGCACTGAGTCAATTGTCCGATAAATATTTGTCCTAGTGAGACGCAGTCGTTCTACTTGTGCCCCCTAGCTGTTCTACCAGTGCGCTGAATTGTCTTACGAGTGAGGACAAAGTGCGTACGACATGGACTTTGAACCGGATCAGATGATGAAAATTCCGTCGTACTAATGCGCAGTGTTGGGAAGATTCCTTCGGAAATGTCGTCGGTTATCCTGCTGCATCGACCCATGGAAGTTCCCTCTAAAAAGTCGCTTGAAACCAAAGACCTTTGTGTCACGTTGGAAGAAGAAGGGGCCAGCTCCAAAGTGTTCCCACAAAGTTGGGAGCACGGAATTGTCCAAAGTTCAGAGTTCCTGGCCAAGCCCAGCTCCTGAAAAACAACCTCGTACCATCACCTCCCTCCACCAAATCGGAAACTTGGGGCAATGCAGTCAGACGAGTACCGTTCTCCTGGCAACCGCCAAACCGAGACTCATCCATCACATCGGCAGATGGAGAAGCGCGATTCGTCATGCCAGAGAACGCGTCTCCACTGCTCTCGAGTCCAGTGGCGGCGTGCGTTACAAGACTTCATCCGACGCTTTCCGTGAAGCTCTCTGCGAACTGCTCTTCAGCTAATCTGAAGGCCGCACGGCGCTTTGAGGTCACATTTGGACAAAAAAATCATGGAAATTGCCAAAAGCAACTGTCATTTATTTACACACTTCCTCCCAGTCTGAGAACTTCACTCGTGAAGCTAAACCAGGCGCTATGTCCCTTTCATCACCAGTGGGTGCCGCTGTTATCACTGTTGTCTGTCAGTCTGTCTCGCAGGGATGAAGGGCCGCCGTTTTGTGAAAGGGAGAGAGAGAGAGAGAGAGAGAGAGAGAGAGAGAGAGAGAGAGAGAGAGAGAGAGCGAGAGAGAGAGCGAGAGCGAGAGCGAAGTGAGCGTCTCTCGCCTCCCGTCCTGTGCGCAGTGTGCCCCGGCCCCGGCCGCTCCCTCACATCCTCCCCACAGCCGGCTCTGGCTCGCTCCTTTTCGGATGCTGGGAGCCATCATCTTTCTGTCTCACTCCGAGGATGGAACGACCCCCGCCTCACAGCAGCCCGTTTTGCATGGTGTGAATTTCGGATTCCCACGCCGGAAAGGAGGAAGAGGCTCTCCATCTCCCTCCCCACCCACCCAACCCCCCCCCCCCCACCCCCCCCCCCCCCCCCCCCCAGAGGGAATTGATTTGACAGTAAGCACGCCGCGCAACGTCGTTCCAGTTTCCTCGGTCCCCATTTTCCTCATCTCGCGAATTCCACGCGTGTAAAAAAAAATCCATCTCGAACGCGACTGCCAGCTACGAAGGCGTGTGTTCTGCTTGTTCTTTGACCACAGTCGCCCTCACGTGGATTTCGCTCCTTTGACGCCTTTCAGGGCTGCGGCGCGCTCGCATTATTGATCGTGGCCCCAAAATGGAAACCCCCCTTCTCATCCCTCCATCCACGCCGAGGAGGGGGGTTTCCAAATGACTTTCAGGTCGACCTACATTGCAAGGCTACAATGCGTGCCAGCGGTTTCATCGCGCCCATCCCCGCTGACGTCGCGTTGCCATTTCCGCCGCGATGCAAGTGTTGTTGTTGTTGTTGTTGTTGTTGTTGTTGTTGCGCGAGGGGGGATGCAAGCGCACCTTTTGCATCCCCTCCTGTGTCTTTGTCACCAGCGACCACCACGGGCTGTTTCTCTCCACGAATTCATCGCAATTCAGATTGCTGGCTTTCACAGGGGAGCATTTGGAGGGCTCCTCGTGTTTTTATTTGTATTTTATTCTTTTATTTGCGGGGTTAGTGGACTTGTGCTGCGAGACCTGGCAGAAATGTGATTGCGCGAGTTGCTGTGGAGAAACCTCACCGACTTTTGCGGGGTTCCCGGACAAATTCAATGTGTCGGACTGTGATGATTGTGCATCGGGATTATTTTGCACATGTGTCAAACTCGAGGTCCGGGGGACAGAGCCGGCCTGACACAACATTTTACGTCGCCTGCGAAAGCAAACCGTGCCCGTCAACCTCCATGTTTTTGCGAAAAATAGGTGCCTACAGTAAATGGCAAATTGTCATATATAATAAATCATAACATGGAGCTATCGCAAGCTTTCTTTGGTTTGTTCCCAAACCTTTTTTTTTTTTTTTTTTTTTACTACGCAATTTAATTTCAGCACATTGTGGTAATATTCTAGTAAATGAGCATCTGTTTGCAAGCAAACGCATATTTCATTTATATGCTAAACTACGAACGGAACACAACAAAAGTGTCCGACATTATAATGCACTAACAGAGCCATGATTCACCTTCATACAAGTCAGTGTATCATCCAAAACAATTTTAAAGCTGATACCTGCACCGTAAAATGGCATGAAATTGCATATTGCTTCAAACAATTATTATGTTCCAACAGTTGAAAACTGTGTCAAGACAATGGCCATACTGTACTGTTTTTAATTTTCACTCTACTCTCGTATTTGATCAAATCAAAGACAATATTCTGCTTGTCTGGAGGAAAACTTAACAAAAGCAGGTTGCTAGCAAAGCTTTGTTTTCCGCAGCGCCTGTAAATAAGAGAATCCCTGTTTTAAGTTTGGTTAAACTCACCATTCAGTGTGCTTCTGATTGTTCAACGAAAAGTTTTGATTTCAATTCGACGTTGTCACACAGGTTGAACCGCGAGCCCGCTGCTCTTGTTCACCAGCATTATCAATGATCCAATGCATTATTAGCCAAAATATTGCAGAAGATCCAGGGTGGATGGAGGAGTGCACATACAGCCAAGTCCCCGGTGAAAAGTCGGGGAAGCCGTGCATCGTACCGCGGCTCAGCGCATGTTATTCTCCTTTATCATCCTCAGTGCTTGAGCGGCTGGAGCCTCAACAGACTTCATTAAGTTTAAGACCTAGAAGATGACCATGCATTTGGTAAAATTCCCTTGACGTCTCAGTGAAAAGTATGAAGATAAATTGGTGAGCTCTGTGTAAAAGTCTCCCCACAGTAATGGTGACATACTGTAGCTTGCCGTACCTTAGCGCTTCGTAAAACTCTACTGCAAGTTCTTGTCTTATTTTGCATGCTTTTGTTATGGCAAAACGCTCACTGGGTTATTAAATACAGACGAATGATTGTCAAATCTGGAACACAAAAGGACTAAGGTGGATCCGAAACTGCAGGAATCCTTGAATATGAGAAATGTATTTCCAAACGTGAATGATTATGAACTCCCGCATCAGTTCAAGTTTGAAAACGTGACTGTTAAACCAGCCGTTGACCTTTAGCGCACAGGAAAAGAGACACCAAAGGTGCTAGACTGGTTTCTTGCCCCCACTTTCATCCAGTCTTCACGTCCAATAGAGCCGTACGTTGTTATGGCAACTGCCTTGCGAGTGAAGCGGCTGAGGTCATGCGCGTACTGTTAAAACACGCTTGAAATGTCCCCACCTCTCGTACTCTCACTCAGTGGTAGAAAACTGCCAAACTGCTGGAGAAACCCTCAGCAATGTTTTTGACACAAAAAGATGAGACTAAAAATCACATTTACAACTCATCCAATCGCAAAGAGAAACTATTTTGTTGAGGAAGTTCCTCCAACAGCGACTCAATATTTCTCGTGACCGTGTCGCTGCACCAAGTTACGCAATCCTGAGCGCCCACTGGGGGGGGAAAAAAAAACAAGAAAACTCCATCATAACAGGACGCACAAAAATGTCTCAAGGACCCATGCACAGGAAGTCGGGCATTTTGGTTTGAAGCAGTTTTGGATTTTTTGAATTCCAGGGCTCACACTTGCCTCATTTTTTAATTATTTTTTTTATTGCAATATTATGTATGTATGTGCTCCAACCATTTTGGGCAAAATCCCCCTTGGCCGAAACTACGTTACGTCAGCAAAATGCAGAACGTCACGTGACCAAACCCGGAAAACAACGAAGCACTCCCTCTGTACGTTGCCATGACGAGCACTGATGACATGATGGTTTGAAGCAACTTGTTCAAAGTTATCGCAACTATAAGAACTCCAACTAAAGATGATCCCCAATAGGAAGCAGGTATCCTACACAGATGGGCCATGCAAAGTGCTGAAGCTTTTTTTTTTTTCGCCTACGCCATCTAATGTCGACAGAGCATTGCGTCAGTGTTCGGTGATCATTTTGAGGGTTCGCCACGAAAAGCGTTTGTGAGCGCTCGTCCATCGTTGCTTGTAGCTTTAATTTCGTTTATACTCTGAATGAAACGTGGGGTCATGATTGCCCCCGTGTGCAATTCACCACTGGCGAGGCTTTCATTGTGTTTTAGACAAAATGTAACTCACAACAAGAAACAAGACCTCGGATTTTGCCTTAGTATTATTTGGAACTAATGGGCTGGTAAAAATAACAACTGAGCTTCCAGATGTGTTTTAATTATTCATATTGCACGTGCTTTTGGCTGTTTGTTTCTCATATACTTGCTGTGACGCTCAAAATATTTTTTTTCTCCACAATAGTTGCTGCACATTGCCTTTCACGAATGTGAACAAAAAACTCACTCTCCCATAAAAGAGTGAAACTTCATTGCTGACATTTTCTAGCCAAGTTGCCGTTTTCTCTGTCACATGCTCACTTACATGCTTATTTTAGCGACGCAGGGTAGAACCAGTTGGTATCCTAATGTGTGAACTCATGGAAGACAGAAGCCTCATTGTGATGGACTCCTTACCATGTTAATTGACAGGTCCGTAATCCCTGCTCTATTGGGTTGAGATCAGATGAAGGCTTGGTCATGGCAGAATATTGAATCTCTCTATCTTCAAAAGGTCTGGTAGCATGTGCAGCATATTTGCAGTCATATTCACGCGGTTTGTACCCATTTGGCTCAATACAAGTACAGAGTATATTCATATCCATCTCAGAATCGATGTAGTTACTTTCAGTAAGTCGGTAAATTTATTTAATTCTATCAATTCTAGTTGTGAATACTTGATAGGGACTGGTGTTGAATTCGAGAATGATCACTGCTTATAACCGCAATTTCGTGGATACTAATATGATGTACAGGAGCAATTGCATACTGATACAGCACTGAAAACCATTTGTGGTAGATCGACTAAAGAATTCATGCGGCTTTGTAACCAACGTACTGTACATATGCTCTGAGATAAGATTATTAATTGAGTTTCACTTTGTGTCGCAACAATTCATTGATTATTTTGGATGAGCCGTCCGTTGTTTTGATGTGATCATTTCTGGTTGATAACCTTGAGAGACAGGCAGAATCATGCTCTGCAACCATGCCGTTATATTCCAGTCACGACAGTCTTACGACAGCGCCCGTGCTTCCGATAAGAGAAGATGGGAGAAGATACTGTAGTTTGCTGGGTCGAGATCTTAATACCTCGAACTATTGCCAGCTAACACACAAGTATGAGATTCACATCACAAAGTAAACTGCAAATGACACCAAAACATGGGTACAAGAAAAACAACATTTTCGACAGAGGGACAAATTTGACTGTCGATATTTGGCAATTGGCACAAATTTGCAGTTATGCGCTGAGTTGTATCGTTTTGATCACTATGTGCAGATTTGTGTCTTAGTTCTGACGTAAAAACTATCCATCTTCTGAGCCACTTATCCTCACAAGGGTTACGGGAGTGCTGGAGCCTATCCCAGCAATTTGGTAAAAATCAGGTTAAACGGATTTTAAATTTTTTTTTGGGTTATTTCATACTTCTAAAATCTCGTTGTGTGTGAGGCAGAAGATGTCCTGCTATAGAAGATACAGATAGAAAAATGACCCTTTTCCACTCTTCATTAAAAACAATACAAAATGTTATTTTTTTTCTTTTTGCAATTTGACCTACAATGAATCTTATTCAGCCTGATCCAGTACTGCTTGTTTTTGTCTTAAATGCTTGAAATTACGCTGTACCGAGAATAAACAGGCTTTCCGCAAGACAGAGATTCTGTCTTTTGTTTGTTTGGTTTACTCCAAAGGCCATTCATTGCCATCTATTTCCCTGCCCTTGTTGCACTAAGCACATGCTGCTTATTAAAGAAACTGCTGCTTGCCAGAATGTGCTTGAACAAATAAATACAAATAGAGCACTGAACATTTTTTTAGTGCTACTGTAAGTTTACCCATGGTTGTTTGATGACCTAATACAGTGATTCCCAATGTGTGGTACGAGTACCACTAGTCGTGTGCGGGTTCTCTCTAATGGTACGTGAAATAATCACTCTCTAAGCACAATTAAGTTGTTTAAACTCTATGCATATAATCTTTAAGAATGGATTTAAAAAAAAAAGTTTTGTATTCAGGTACAATTTGCATTTAACGTTTTTGTGCAATACATTTTAATTTGATTATTTATTTAAGTACAGAGCAGCATAAATAATGTTATAGTGGCTTCCAATAATGTTAATGTTATTAATAATAATTCAGGGTTTTTGATGAACACTTAGGCCTACTATGCTACTGTATTTTAACATTGGTCATTATGGTGATACTTAAAGAGTTTTGGTATTTTTTTTAGGTGGTACTTGGTGTAGAAAGTTTGAGAACCACTGGTTTAATACACATCATACGTAATACTTGAATAGGTGAAAATCGCCGACAGCTACTTTAAAGGTAAAGTGAGATTAGCTGCGTGCTTTCATTATGATATGGTATCTCTTAAAAATGTACAAAAAGTTAAAAGCTAAATCCGTGCACCTTAAAAATTTGGAACTTAGGGTCCATATTTATTGAGTGTATATAGTAACACATGCAATTGTATGCAGGTGAGAGATCATTTCCTCTCCATCCACTCACCACTCATGTGCCAGGCGGGTTCACTAATGGATGACGGAAAATAACAGCTGCACTTTGCCTCCTTGTTTGAGCCCTGAGTGGTTTTCTGTCCTCGCCTCATCCCTTTAAGGGGACAGAAGCGAATGGGATCTATAAAGAGCTGATGCGATTGCACGTCATTTTTCCACTTGCGATCGAGCGTTCACTTCACAGCAAGAAAATTGTCCTTTGCTTTTAAAATTGCTTTGTACTTATGTTTGTTTGGGTCATTGTGTATCCGCAGCCCAAGTGAATGACTGTATTACTTATTTCCTAAAAATACATGGAACAAACGATACAGCTTTGAGGACAGAATGCATTGTGATTATAGCAACAAATGATGAAGCTGTTGCGCCGTCTTTCATCCCTTTGCCGAGCCAAGCAGAGGCCAAGGCTAACGTCATTGTTTCGGTGACTCATCCTTCTGGTGAGGGGCAAAGACCCTGGGTGAATCTCAACTCATTATTTGCAAGCTTCTCAGTCTTCAATGCTCCCTCCTCGGTTTATGTGTTAGCTCCTCCCACCAGGGATTCTGTCGAGGAGTCAGGGAAATCACAGAAGGAGAGAGCAAAGCAGGGAGAAATGTTTGGAGTAATGAGACGCTCTTTCCTCCGAGACGCCAATCCAATATGACGTGTGTCACAGATGAATTCTCTTTGCGGCTTTCCTATTACTAATGCTGCAACATACAGTAAGTCTTTTGAGATGTATGTGAAAACACGCATTCCCATGCATACGGCACTGTTACTTCTATGAATCATGTACAGTATGATGTCAGTTAGAGCCGAGTGCGACTGGGCTTCCTCCTGACATCAACTTCTGGGACACGGACGAGGACTCGAGGAAATAGAAGCGACCTGGGTTTACAAATAAGACATCTCTTTGCTCCCGTTACCCCCCCTCCCCTCTCACTAAATTGCTCAACCAATCAATCCCCTGTGGAGTTGCCAAGTTGCCGTTGCCAAGTTGTGGTTGATATGGCAACTGGGAGTTGTGATGTCAGCCAGGTGCGGTGCGGCAGTTTGGGCTCGAACAAGGCCGACCCTTGTTAAGGACTTGTTATGAGCAAGACACTGCTGTCACGACAATGTTGTTCTTATATACTGAGGAGATCTGAGGGGCCATGCAGTGTATAGAGAAAGAGCGGGCGGATAGGTGGGTGTAGAGCAACCACATTATACCCGCATTGATTTATGATTTGTGGTTGTAATTTGACAAGACCGTAGTAATAAGAAGATTCCGCTTTCTAATCCTAGTGAAGCAATAGCTGTTATTGAGTGCATGTCTAGTGGAAGCGGCCCTCGCTTTATGATGGTACTGACATACGACATTTTGAGGTTATGAGCTAGTTTGCGCAGCGGTGTAAAAATACGTCGTCACATGGCACAAGAAGACACGCTCAGACTAGTTACTGCCATCGTTTTTTTTCCCATTTGATTGTTGGCCAGGAAGTCTTTTTCATACAAATACTTACAGTGACTTTAATTCTGCGTTGGCATAGGTTAGCGATAGACGACAGCACGATCCAGTTTACGTACAAATTCGGGTCACGTTGCCACAGTAGGAACGACATTCTGCTTTAAATCTGAGGACACCCTCTAATGGGATGACAAAGTAGGCTGTACTTGAGGATCATACGGAACACTGACTGCCTGTGTCAAATAGGGGCTGTTTTGGAGTGACCTTTTAAAGTTATGAAAATCTTCTTTGGTCCAAAACACAAAACAAGTGCTCACAGTCAACAAGTCTTTTGTTGATTGTAAAAAGAAAAAAAAAAGTGCTTAAACTATCTTTGGGGCATTTAGTTATGTCAGCCATATCTTGGCTTTCAGTTCAGCACTTAGAAATGTACATGGAGTGAGTGCGTGCCCTTGTCTTTTTGAAAATGTGTGCAAGTGTCGTTTTGACTGGGTGGGCGTTGGAGGATTAGCTGAAGTCTAACAGCCTACTTTGTTGGCCTTACATCATTTAAAATGCTCTTGTCCACATTCCTAGTGAGAGAAAACAACATCTAAACCTGTGGCTGTTCCTCCGAGATGAGAATTTATTTAGGTTTTGTATTTATTTTGCGATGTTAGTTATCCTTCAAGAAGAACGATTGTGCATGTCCGTGACATGCTTGAATCAAAATACCTCAAGGGTCAGGAGTTCGTGAACATTTTACACACCCTCGTCTTGCTAAATTTAGCTCATTTTGAGGTGGCAGCCAAGACTCGTTGTAATGATGCCATCATTCACATCGCCCCATACACTGCTGGGCCAATGGCAAGTACGGGTTTCAGACAACTTGGGTCCTCAATCCTTAAACGAAAGAAATGACCGCTGGAGATGCAACAACTGCAACAACTGCTTCTTCCCTTCCCTTTCTGAGCGTAAGCATTTTCCAACTTTGAAAGCACATTTGTTTGCCCCAAGCCCTCATTCTTTTCTACCCCTTTGCAAGCGTGTGCATGTGTGTACAGTTGAGTATGTGCAGTGGAGGAAGTGGCTTTTGGCCAGTGTAGCACTGCATTGTCTGGGTTTTAAGCTTCTTCATTCACTCTACTACCAATGAACCAGCTGCCTGACAGCCACTAATCTGCTCATTGTTTTAAAGGTTTGCTCAGCATTTTTGGTGTCCCATTCAGCCGTGCAAGATATCGCTCTTTGCTGTGTGCATTTGTCACTTAGCATTTGCAATGTTTGTAATACAATTGCTGATATCAATAAAATAATCCAGTTTCACATTTTATCAATACTTGGAAAAGAGGGGCATTAATACATGAATGGTAAGGTATTATTTTGTTGTGTAAGTGTAGTTAACCTTTCAGGCACTGTGGTAAATACGGTCTGAGATTGACACCGGTAAAAGTTTACCAAGCAGGGACATGGCCCGGAGATAAAGAAGTCATTCTAATGAAGCCCAAAATTATTCGTACTCTGGTTAAATTTGTATTCAAGGGGAATTCATTTTCAATCTGATCGTTTTTAGTTGGAAATGACACAGAAAGAGGGATGTATCCAGTCTTCTAAATTGTAATTGATTGCAATGTTCTACATGATGCGAGCAGTTCCTTTAGAATTATGCAAAAAAATGTTTCCTGAATTTTTTTCCCCCAAATGATCAGAGACGTGACTATATTTCAAAATGTAAAAAAAATGACACACATTTTACCAGCACAACCTCTTACAGTGATTTCCCACAATACAATGATTCGCAAATCCTTTTCCAAACTATGCTTCATACTATATACTTTATACTTAGACACTACAAAGACGAGAGAATTAATGTTCAAACTGATGAACGTTATTGTATTTTTTTGTGTGTTTCTGCAAGTATTCTTTCAAATGAGGTTGAGGAATGCCTGTATGGAACATTCCACAGGTGAAATGGTGAATTGGAAACAGGTGATTGTCATGATTGGGTATAAAAGGAGTGTCCCCGAAATGGTAAATGGACGGTAAATGGGCTGCACTTACTGTATATAGCGCATCACAGTGCCCAAAGTGCTTTACAAAGCCTCACATTCACCCACTCATTCAATCACCAATGGGCAACTGCTGTCATGCAAGGCGCCGCCAGGCCCACCGGGAGCAAATTAGGGTTCAGTCTTGCCCAAGGACACTTGGACATGCGGACAATCGTAGCCGGGATTTGAACCCTTCGGTCACTGGACAACCCGCTCTACCAACTGAGCCGCAGCTGCCCTAAAGGCTCAGTTGTTTACAAGCAAGGATGGGGCGAGGTTCATCACTGTGAACATTTGTGAGCATATGAAGAACGTTACAACTGCAAGGCATTAAGGGATTTCATCATCTTGGCTCCATAATATCATGCAAAGATTCAGAGAATATGGAGAAATAAGCAGTAATAACATAAGCAGTAACTCCCAAAACCAACAGTGATTGCCCGTGACCTTCGATCTCCCTCAGATGGCACTGCATTAAAAACAGGCATCATTGTGTAAAGGGTATTGCCACGTGGGCTCAAGAACATTTCAGAAAACCGTTGTCACTTAACAAAGTTTGTCGCTACATCTAAAAATATGTAAGTTAAAACTCTACCATGCAAAGTGGAATGTATCAACAGTACTTAGAAATGCTTCTCTGGGCCCGAGCCCATCTGAGATGGTTTGACGCAAAGTGGAAACGTGTGCTGTAGTCTGACGAGTCCACATTTCAAATTGTTTTGGGAAATCATGGTGGTCCTGTCATCTCGGCCAAAGAGGAAAAGGATTGTTAGCATTCAAACGTTCAAAAGCCAGCCTCTGTGATGGTATGGGGGTGTGTTAGTGCCCGTGACATGGGTAACTTGCACATCTGAAGTCACCATTAGCTGAAAGGTACATAGAGATTTTCGCAGCAACATATGCTACTATCCAAGCTACATAGCTTTCAGGGATATCCCTGTTTATTTCAGCAAGATAATGCCAAGCCACATTCTCCACGTGCTACAAGAGTGTGGTTTCGTAGTAAAAGAGTGCGATGCGAGTACTAGACTGGCCTGCCAGCAGTCCAGACCTGTCTCCCATTGAAAATGTGTGGGGCATGATGAAGGGCAAAAAATGACAATGGACTGTTGAGCAACTGAAGTTGTATGTCACGCTAGAATAGGAAATAATTACTTTACTTATTTATTTATCTTTATACATATATATATATATATATATATATACGTAGCCCTTTCCCAGCTTTTTGGGAAAGCGTTGCGTGCGTCAAATTCAAAATGAGTGAATATTTGCCAAATTAAAACAACAAACAAGCAAACGAACAATAAAGTGTATCAGTTTGAACATTACATATCTTGTGTTTGCAGTGTATTCAATTGACTATAGGTTGAAAAGGATTTACAAATAATTGTATTCTGTTTTTATTTACGTTTTAAACAACATCCCTACTCCATTGGAATTCGGGTCTGTACATAGTATTAAAATATCAATACAAGCATTGGATAAAGAACGTCTTTGTCTTCTGTGTCGTCAACCAACCTCGGAGTTGACAATAAAATGAATGGTTGTCTTATGATTCATGTTAAGAATATTAAGCTTCAGGTTTTTTTTTCCAATTCATTTTGAAAACAACAGTTGTAACTGGCGCAAATCAGCAACACATGATTTTCAAGCTTTTGAAAGAAATGTCAGACTCTTAGCTTCTGAACGTAGCTCAAGGGAAATCGATTTTTTTTTTCTTAGACCTTTTAACTTTGCCTAATAAGGATTTATCAGATTGAGCTGCACCTGGCTCATGACTAAGCATGGTGTCTGCCTGAGAGTTGAAGAGACTCTGCTCAACTGCATCCCGGCTCCATGTTCTCGTGTTTCTTTGCAACTGCTGCAGTAAAATAAAAATAAAACAATAGCCAGCCCTTACTCATTTTAGCCTATGTCCTCACACTTCGAGGTTATTGAAAGATAAGAAGAAACCCATTCGTCCCCCCCTTTACTCTGCCTTGTCCTTAATAGTTCAACTTTCTATTAAAAAAACATGTGTTACTGACTTTTTAAATTTGAATTATGGAGTGACTATTTTTCTCATAACAAAAAGCTGGTTGATCAAAGCAAATATATGAGTGCTGCGTGGCAACAAGTTGCTCAACTCCACAAGAAGCTGCAGTTTGGCTGCTATAATTAGTAGGTATTCTTCCAAAAAAACGGCTTCAATCTGTTGATTGCCACTACCGGTTGGAGTTTACTGTCAAACTAAACATAAAACAAAGAGAATAACACATTCCGTAACTGAAACAACCAGCGAGCCTCCATCAAGCATACTGTACAATGGAAAACACCACAGGCACATGGGCTAACAAGCAACATAACGCAAACGACAAATAATAACACATGCCAAAGGTGTTAAATACAATTTTAAGATGTGGACAAGAGCTACATTACGCTGGAGAAATTACGATACAGTGACGAAAAGTATTCTGCAGAAGACCATTCACGCTAACGGAATGTGGAGGATTACACAACAGGATATCGGCTCAAATATAACATGCTCACAATTACATTTAATAACTACAAATCATCGTTAAAAAAACGTGAAGCATTTTACTTACTTGAATCTTGAGAAATCCAGTCCACTAAAACAAAGAGATGAGTCTGAAATAACGTCGTGTGAGTCGCAGGTTGTGTGAGTGTGTGGCCTGAAGGAAAATACATTTACTACGCAATAGCATTACAGGGTTATACAACAGGACCCATTGACCATGTAAATGTGTTTTTTGGGGGGAAAAAAGAAAAAGAAAAAAGAAAATAATGCTGTTTTTTTATTTTATTTTTAGGACCTAAACCTGATGTTGTGATTTTACAACGGTGGGTCCTACGAGGTAATTATTAAAGAAGAACTGCAGGTTATGTGGGGGTGCAAATGTTGTGACTATGTGCTTGTACACGAGATTGTAACGTTGACTCCAAGTTTTCTCATTAAGACGTAAAACAAATTTGTAGAATGTAACTGCTGTAAGGAGAGAAACAGACAGCCTGCTGCAATGATACCAGAGGATGGCGGGCGGGGTAGTGTGGGGGGAGAGCGACAACGCATTTCAAGGCGCAGCATGCAAATGTACTGCAGTGTGTGCATTTACATCTGTGTGAGACTTTTGGCTTGATTACACTTCATAAAACCTGTTCATGTCTTTACATTCTCTTCTATTATGTTTTTATGACTATATTTTACAATGTACTGCTATTTTTCCTTATTAAAAATGTAAAAAAAAAAAAATATATATATATATATGAGATTACAATTGAATATACCGGTACTTCTTTAAATATGTTTTGAAAGCAAATCTCCACTCTGGAATTAATATTTATCCAAGAAATTCCTGACAAATGATTTTGGTTTCCCTGTGATTCCATTCCAGCTAAGTGAACAACTAACTACATTTCCAATTGCCCTGAATGGTATATAAAATGAATATATGGATGACTTCAGGTACATCATCAACACATTGTTTTACTTTTACGTTTGTGTGTGAATATTTGCTCATAGCTAGCGTGTGTGGCTACAGGTTTCATCATGTAGCGTGATTTGGCAGATGGCTAAAGGCAAAAGTTGGTAACCCACAAACATAGATCAGCCAGATAGACCTTCAGAGCAAGGTTGACTCAATTTCAATTTTGGTATACAGTATTCCGTCATTTATCGGGGGTTAGGTTACGGACCACCTGCAATAGGTGAAATTTACAAAGTAGCGAACACAATCTCCTCAGACTCTTATTAATCTTCTTCACACTCCTATTAACCGCTATCATACTCTAATAATCGCTTTCTACACCTTTAAAACTCTTAAACACACAGCAATGTATGGTAGTACTGTGCACTATGAACATTTCAGTCCTTTTAATGTGTTTTAATTATTTTTTCTTTCATTTTTTTAAAAAAATATTTTAGGCTAGTAAGCATTTATTTTACAATAAAAATTTGGTTTGAAAAATCCTGTGATATGGCAAACTATGCGCAGTATAAATTTGAAAAAAAAAAAATCTGCAACGCACTGAATCTCCAATAGGCGAACTGCGACATAGCTTTGGAACACTGTATCCCCTTTGTTGTTGACTCACAAGATAAGTGCAGTAAAAAAAAAAAAAAAAAAAAAAAGAAAATACAAAACACAATTCATGAAAAGTCACCCACCATCTTCTCAACCCCTCCCCGAAGCACAACGCAAATCTTCTGATCTCGGTTTGGTACATTCCCATTGTAACAGAAGAAACGATTCTCTGTAGCATGTGCAGTGCCACCAATTGGGACAAGTCTATACGCAATTTTGAGCATAAAATTGTTTTTAAAAAACTGTCAATAAGATTTTCTTTTTATCGTATGGAGATTGCCTAAGGTGATCTTACACTTGATACTATCTTTTTGAGCCTTTCCACTTAAAACATAGCCTTTAGGTATGGCTTTATAGGTTGCAACATCAAACGGCGAGAAGATCAGACGACAGAAAGCACAGTGAGGAAAGTTGATGCGGTAAACGCTCTTCAACAGTCACTGACACATGAAATATTCGAGACAGCACCACTTTTCACTATTTATAGCAAGAGAGACAGAGAAACAGAGAGTAGCCACATCACAAACACTTCACATCGCCTCATGGCATCATTTTTTCATTCGCTTAAGAGCAATTGCAGCCAATTTTAAAAATGTATATACTGTATGTAACAAAAGTGGCATCTGCCATTTCTACAGTGAATGCAGCCTAAATAAAGCTTTTTGAGTCTCTTAACCATGAGGTTGTATATTAAACCTTAAACAGTAACTTAGGTTTGGCTTTGTTTCAAAGAACATTAGTGAATAAACTGCTGAATTTATGATTATTATTATTATATTCCTCATTCTTCTTTGTTGCCCAGAGGCATAACCACCACCACTTTTAGCACTACCTTATAGTCAGATCATTTGTCTTAACTTGTGCCGCGTTCAAGTCTGTGCCAGTCATCTCAGCTGGTTGATGCTGCTGTTCTCGTGCTAAACTTGGACTTTTGCCATGGTCTGAAGCGAACGCAAAGGCAATTTGGCTGTGTTTGACGTTGCCTTCCCCAAGCAACTTCTTCCATGATGTCATTACTTCGGAGAAAAGCCCTTCAAAGTTGGCCCGATGTTTTATGCATGGCACTGCTATGGCTAGCAACGGTGCTCGCAGGTAGTCATGGGGATGCTCACTTGCAGAGAATAAGAATGGCAAGGTTTTGAACTGAATACTTATGACGAAGCTGGAATTCTTGATCTTTGATTTTATTTTCTTCCCTCTTTTGTCCACTTCTCACTGCATACCATGAAACGTGTGGATGAAATTAAGTCCAGCATAATAATATTTACTGTGGCTACGTGCCAGTCAGGTCATTGGGGCAGACCCATGTTGATGTTAAGCATGAATTATGAGCTGGAACATAAACTGGGCCTGCCCCAATGAGTCCAGTGGCAAAGTGGCCACTGCCACCTACTTGGGCCATGCATCACACCCGTGGCAGGCAGAATTACACAGCAACTGTAACTGTCACTAAAACATAATGTTTAATAAGGCTGGAGCCTTTGGACAAAACTTCCCAGGGAAAAAAAACAGGGCATGGTCACTTTGTTTCTTTTTATATTGCTAGGGCAACTTTAACACCCATAGATTCTTCTGAATTGTCATAGTGGCAGTTTTATCAGAAATGAACAGTCTTTGTTTTTTTTAAAAAGAGTCAGCTAAATAATGTTACCGAGGACTTTTGTTGTCTCATGACTTGCTTCAACAAAAAGCTAGGAAGATTCAATCTATTCAATGAATGAATGGCTGGGTTGTATTGGCTCCTAATAATTGTGATAGACGGGGAGATCAAAAATACAGACCCTTTTTTGAGCAGTTTATTTCAGCACTTTCCCTTGTGGATTTGCGAATTCCTATATCGAATTAAGACAGCTAAGGAAAGTGGACATCTATTAAGTCAGACAGACTTCTTAAAGTCTAATACCTGGGATTTGCAAAACCTCTGTACCTTCGTCTGGCCCTTTTGGGATTAGCATCGGAATCAAGATTTGTAATTAAATGCGTTTATCCCACATCAACTTGTTGTCTACATGATGATCCAGATACAGTCCCCCAAATAGAGCTGATGGTGGGATAGATTCCTCTTTGGAGACATGAGCAGCAATGCCTTACACTTATTAGTCGGCTAAGAGGTGACATTCCATCTGTCTGGCCGAATTTTCATCCTCTCTAAATCCAGAATACATTAGCTGACTGCTAATGTATTACGGTCCCCTGCTCACATGTGATAATGTGGAGTCATCAGTATGGAATTCCTGCAAAGTAGATGAGAGTAGAAGTGAGAGAATTACTATAGGCTTCCATTGACGTGTCAATAGCCCCGTTTCACACTGCCCATCAGGCCGAGCTTTTCCCGAGATCACAGTCGAGGGGCCGAATTTACTGCCTTCTGACTCCAAGGTTGTATCAGAGGTATAAGAGTGGGAGAATGCCACCTGTGCGTAAGGGAATATTAGAAAGTCGAGACCAGCACCGTACCAGGAGCTAGTGCTAACATTAGCACACATCTGTCTGTTTGTGAGAAGCCACATTAGCTGTATGATTGTGCACACATACATGGGTATGTCCCGCTTTGGTGGATTCTGTCTGAAAGTCATATCGGCATATAAATGCCAACTCTACTGTTACGTCTCGGATGCGGCAATTTTCTGGAAAGGCAGTGTGAAAGGGGATAATGAGGTGTAAGCGCTGGGCCCTGTGGTACACATTGTTGGATGAAGTATCAGAGAGAGTATCTGAGCAGAAAAGACAAGGGACGGTCCATCGACTTCAGCCATTATGTCTGTTATGTACATTCCTAATTAAATTGTCATTTGAAATGTTGTCTTTGTTAAAACTTCTACAAGGCCATATACGTATGACTCATTCACATGCTGCATTTTGGATCACTGAAACATTTGTTTCGGTTTTAGTGCTTCAGGTGTTTTATTGCGCTATGATAATTGTGGCGACCAATTAGAATAGTGGCTATATTGCCGTTTGTGCATCAGTAGTCTGTTTAGTTGATGCAAACTCATGGTGCCAAACAAAAGATATAAATCATTCCCAATGATCTCATCTCATTCTCTCCATCACATACTTGCAGTCAACATTAAATTACTTAATAAGGCTTTATCATAACTATTGTAAATGCCGTATACTTGCAAAAAAATAGTAATACACATTTTTTCAGCGTGAGTTCATTGTGTATTGTATGATTGCGTGACTGGAATTTTAACAGACTTAAAGTTTATATGACCGTGCTGTGGTTAGAACTGCTGCCGGACAGCAATAAAGTTTCCAGTCTGCTGCCATATCCTTTAAGAACGTCCATCCATCCATTTTCTGAGCCGCTTCTCCTCACTAGGGTCGCGGGCGTGCTGGAGCCTATCCCAGATGTCATCGGGTAGGAGGCGGGGTACACCCTGAACTGGTTGCCAGCCACATAGGAACAAACAACCATTCGCACTCAGAGTCATGCCTACGGGCAATTTAGAGTCTCCAATTCATGCAGGGTTTTGGGATGTGGGAGGAAACCGGAGTACCCGGAGAAAACCCACGCAGGCACGGGGAGAACATGCAAACTCCACACAGGCGGGGCCGGGGATTGAACCCGGGTCCTCAGAACTGTGAGGCTGACACTCTAACCAGTCGCCCACCGTGCCGCCCTTTAAGAACGTGTTTATTTATTTATTTGTATTTTACCAGCATACAGCATATCAGTAACAACGCCCCACCCCAAAAACCAAAACAAAAAAAAACAAAAAAATGTATATATTACTTCTACATTTCCAGAGGGCTATGGTAACGGCCAAGAAAGAAACTATGACATGTTGATCCAAAACCAAAAATCGGATTACTTTTTTTTTTTTTTTTTTTAATGATATTTAATATTGATCCACAGAAGACGGCCCTGCTGAATATTGTTGTTGCGACATCAGCCCTGGCATGGATACACCTCGCCTCCTGGCCAATGTCAACTGAAATAGGTTCTAGCTTTGTGTGACCCTGCACAGGATATGCTGTATAAATGATGGATAGGTGACTAAATACGCTTCATTTCATTGGTTCAGGGTCTGTCACGTTATCTAACCCGTGGTCAATAAATATACATTGTAATAAGTAATGTGAACGATGGGACAAGCCGGCACGGTGGATGGAACTGAATGTACTGTTAGTGACGAGTGATTCGTTCGTTGAACTTCTTCGTTCGCGATCCGTTAGTCACGAGTGATTTGATCGTTGAACTTCTTCGTTCGCGACCCGTTAGCCACAAGTGATTTGTTCGTTGAACTTCTTCGCGATCCGCTACTGAGCGATGTACTATTATGTATGCAGTGATTCACGTGGAAGCTCACTTCGAACTAGTACGATGAGTGATTTGTTCACGCATAGAACGGCATACTCCGCAGAAAACGCACTCGTGAGTGATTTTAACCATTCGTCCTGACGTCCTCGCGGGGATAGCTTTCACTGGCCGCTATTTCTTCAAGCTAACGCCTAATGTTGAGTCAGTCAAGCACGTGAAAACAAGCACACACAAGGTCTCTGTCTACTACAATTGATATTGTTTAGTATTATCACTGTAATACTGATTTGCAATTAAATTATTCTTTGTTTGCGATCCGCCAAGGAGAGACGTACAAGTACGTATGCAGTACACTGTCCTGCCATGCGTGACTCATGCGGAACTCCACTGCCAACTCGTACGATGAGTGATTCGTTCGTGCAAGTAACGACATATTATGCAGTGAACGTACTCATGAGTGATTTTAACCGTTCGTCGTCACGGGGATAGCTGTCACTAGCATCCGTTTCTCCAAGCTAATGGCTAATGTGTAGTCCGTCAAGAAAAAATAAATGTGAATTAATAGTAAATGTACATATGTACACATATATATCATCCCCTATGTGTCTTTAATGTGATTATTAAAGCTTTTTGTTTAATAATAATTAATAATAGCACGTCTCAAGACACTTTACACTAATCAGGTGACAATAACAGTAAGGTGGGTTAGTAGTAAGCACGGGTGCTGGTGTCAGTGACTGTCCACCGCGGTGGAATGCAGAAAAGTCTCACCGGCCGGCAGGAGCCTGGCTGGACGTCAGGGGACGCAGAAGGATAGGTTCGGTAGCTGAGCTCGCCGCACGCATGTTCACGAGTCACAACTGAAGCCGGCCGGGTCTTACAGAGGTTGCTGAGAGAGAGACGCAAGAACTGCCGTGCCGATCACATTCTGAGTTTCTCGGGATATCTTGACCAACACAACTTTTTGTCTCTATGTGTCGCTTTTGTTGCTAAATCCCGAGGAGCACAAACAGCTTTGTCACCCGTGTGGTTGGGATGTTAATATGAGTTTTTAATTTGTTGCAGCGCAGTGGGTGTGACCGCTGCTGTAACCTCAGTAATTATACCGTGTGGCGAAGATGCTTGTCAACATAGCCCACCTAGTGGATTTAAGGCAAATATGTATACATAATTCATAATGTTGATCGTATTTTAAGCCTCTTTGGAGGCTCACATGTAACATTAAACAAGAGCTACTTTGTAGTGAAGATGACAGTACTTTTTTCCTGCTGCTGTCCATTTGGAAGTTTCTGCTGAATAGGGTGGAGCTTTTGTAGTTTTTATTTTATGTATTTTATTTTATTTACGTTTTCCTCCTTTTCCAACTTCTTGATGTAAAATAAAACTAATCAACAATGGGTAAAAAAATGCTTCCAGTGTATATAGTTTTCATTTTATTGGGAATAATCTTTCAAATGGCACTCAAATCAAGTCAGCTATTTTTATTTTTTATTTTTTTTGTAGCGGTGTTATTCCAGTGAGTACTATTACACTTCATGAAAATGTAATGTCTCAAGCTCAGAGTTTCCCAGTTCACTTGAGTGGCATAATTTAAATGGGAAACCTAGAAGTGCGCACTTTTCCTCGAAATTGGCTGGCTTCATAGTGTTTGAGCCAGGAGAAGTGTATCTGTGAAAGTGACTCATGAGTCTGGGGTTGCACTGTACGGAACCTCCTTCTCTTTCTCTCTCTCTCTCTCTCTCTCTCTCTCTCTCGCTCTCTCTTTCTCTTTCTCTTTCTCTTTCTCTTTCTTTCTCTCTCTGTCTTTCTCTGTTGAGTGCATTCACTTGCAGCATATGAGGGCAGCATTGGCCTTTCGGGTGGTTATGCAGGGCAAAGGTCTTTTGCTCCTACTTTCAGAGCTGGAGGAATACTCTCCCGAAGTTTCCCTTATGTTTTTCCCGTCCCTTGCCACCAGGGGTCTGCCGTTGCAACGCAGCATCCAAAGCTAATCACAAGGAGTTTACTAGTGATGCCCAACCAGGGTGCCATTAGAGATCATTAGGGGTGCTGTGGAAAATGTTCAAATTTCACTTAATTTGTCAGAAACAAATTCTTTATCCATCCATCCATCCATTTTCTGAGCCGCTTCTCCTCACTAGGGTTGATATATTTTTCTCATATATCTATGTTAGTGATATATAGTGACAGGCAGAACCATTACATGCTCTGCCACTGGATGGCAGAAGGTACAATAAACCATTGCATCCACTTGATTCCTTCCTTCCTTCCTTCCTGTGAGTATATCAGTTTTGCATTCAATTAAGCAAGCCCAGATTTCATACTGAATAAGCCAATTTGTGAGTAAATTGACACGAGATCATTGTTATTTCAGTATTCATAGTTTTTTGGAGACATTTTTGTTTTGTGGTGTGCCCTGAGAATTTTCAATCAATGAAATTTTTCAGTCTCCTAACCCAAATGTGGGTCGATAGACTTTTTCTTGTCCTTTCTGTTTGTCCCGTTAGGGGTCGCCACAGCATGTCATCCTTTTCCACGTAAACCTATCTCCTGCAGACTCCTCTCGAACACCAATTGCCCTCATGTCTTCCCTCACGACATCCATCAACCTTCTCTTTGGTCTTCCTCGAGCTCTCTCGCTTGGCAGCTCCATCCTCATCATCCTTCTACCAATATGCTCACTACCTCTCCTCTTGACGTGGGCAAACCATCAAAGTCTGCTCTCTCTCACTTTCCCTTCAAAACATCTAACCTTGGCTGTTCCTCTGATGAGCTCATTTATAATCCTATCCAACCTGGTCACTCCTAGAGCGAACCTCAACATCTTCATTTCCGCCACCTCCAGCTCTGCTTCCTGATGTCTCTTCTGTGCCACTGTCTCTAATCCATACATCATGGCTGGCCGCACCACTGTCTTATAAACTTTGCCGTTCGTTCTAGCAGAAACTCTTCTGTGACACAACACACCTGACACCTTCCTCCACTCGTTTCTTTACTTCCTTACCACACTCACCATTGCTCTGGACTGTTGACCCCAAGTATTAAAAGTCCCTCACCCTTGCTATCTCTTTTCTCTGTACAAACATTTTTTAATATTACTGCACCCCTGCCTTGCTTCCCTGCATTTGGGTCCTCCACGTTTTGCATTGCCTTCCTTGCCTCCAAAAAAAACCCTTGTGACATCTATATCTATACCAGAATAGGGATGATGATTGGAAAGTGGAAGAAAGAATGACCAAACGTATAATATCACTAAATAGGCAAAGTTCTGGATTCAGTAATGAATCTTAACCCTGCAGTGGAGACGCCGTGTGTGTGTGTATGTGTGTATCAGTGTGGGTATGTACTGTATGTGTGTGTGCATGTGTGTGTGTGCATGTGACAAGGACAGAGAGAAAGATTAAGGGAAATATGGAGGAAGAGCTGAAGCGGAAATTAACTTAAGGATTTATTTCTGCTTTAGTTCCATGTAGTAGAAGCAAACAAATATTTGAGTTGCTTACAGAAAAATATTTGTGTATTTAAAAGTATTTAAAAACAAAGAAAAAAGACCCCAGCTTATAAACATTTAAAACAAAGAGAAAAAAAATACAATTAAAACAACGTACAGTGCAAGAAACATCATTTAAAAGTGGAAATGCTGTGGAAAGCATGGGAAAAAGAAGAGTTTTTAACCTGGACTTAAAAAACATGCACACCTGGGGCTGACGTCACTTCTGTTGGCAACTTATTCCATTTGTGTGCAGCATAATAGCTAAATGCTGCTTCACCATGTTTGCTTTGGACTCTATGCTCCACTATTTGACCTGAGTCTGTCGATCTCAGAGCCCCACTGGGTTTATATTTTATTAGCATTTCATTCATGTATTCAGGACCTAAACGGTTTAGTGATTTATAGGTCGGAATCTATCAGAACACCAAGGTTTCGGACTTGGTCTTTGGTTTTTAAAGAGAGTGACTCCAGCTATTTACTAACAGCAATCCTCTTCTCTTTATTGCCAAAAACAATTATCTCAGTTTTATTGTGGTTTAATTGAAGACAATTTTGGCTCATCCAGTTATTTATCTGTTTTAGACTGTGACACAACACCTCAATTGAAGTGTAGTCATCTGGAGACACTCCTAGATATAACTGTGTCTCATCTGCATAACTATGATAGCCAAAATTGAAGTTCTGAAGAGTTTGACTCAAGGGAAGCATATACAGGCTGAACAGGAGGGGTCCAAGAACTGAGCCTTGAGGAATCCCATAGGTCATTGCCATTCGATGAGATTGAACACTTCCAATGGTTACAAAATAACTCCTTTCCTCCAGGTAGGACCTGAACTATTTAAGGACTGTTCCATTTAGTCCTACCCACGTTTCCAACCTGTTCAGCAATATATTATGATCTACCGTATCAAAAGCCGCACTGAGGTCCAACAAGACCAGAATTGACACGTTTCCCGAGTCAGTATTCAACCTTATATCATTTAGCACTTTGATAAGAGCAGATTCTGTATTGTGACAAGTTCGGAACCCAGATTGTAATTTGTCAAAAAGTCCATTTAAGTTCAAGAAATTGCTGAATTGGTTACAAATAACTTTCTCAACAATCTTGGCTATGAAAGGGAGATTTGAGATGGGTCGAGAGCTTGCGAACATGGAAGCGTCTATTTTTTAGCAGAGGCTTAATGGCAGCTACTTTAAGAGTTTTAGGAAACTCGCCTGACTGAAGTGAGCAATTGATTATTTGCTGCAAATCAGCTCGCACAGACTTCGCAATATCTTTGAAAACGTCAGATGGTATTAAGTCAAGACAGCTCGTTGATGGTTTCAGCTGCTGAACCGTTACAGTTTTTTGGTCAACTGTATCAAATTCTGACATGGTAATACATTTTGCCTGGTTGGCTTCAGATTTAGTATCATTTTATCATTTTGCTGATTTGTGCTAATATTTAACCTGATGGATTGTATTTTTTCACTAAAATAACAAGCAAATTCATTGCATTTATCTGCTGTTAGGAGTTCTGGAGCTATCTCATTTGGGGGTGGTTGTTAGTTTATCAACCACAGCAAACAGGTGCGAGTATTGTTGAAGATTTCAGAAAAGTGTTTCTGTCTAGCTCTGATTAACTCTTGGTTACAATTACAAAGACTTTGTCTGTAGAGGTCATAGTCAACTTGGAGTTTAGTTTTTCTCCACTTACGTTCTGCTTTCCTACACTTTGATTTAAGAGGTTTTTACCATCATTGTGGTCCTCCACGGTATTCCAAGTCGCCTCAAGATTGTCTTAGTTTTAATAGGAGCGACAGCATTCATGACATTTGAGTTTTTACAGGTGAAATTATCCAAAAGTTCATCAACTGTCTCAGCATTCACAGTTTGTGGCACAGCAATGGTCTTCATAAACTTAGTGGCGGTACTCTCATTTAGGTACCTTGTCTTAATAGACAGAGGTTGTCTGAAATTTTGGAAGAATCTGTAATTCAAAGAATACACAAAAATGGTCAGAAATAGCCATATCCTTAATGCCAATTGATAGAATTTCAACATCCTAAGAGATGACCAGGTCTAAGATGTGACCTTGAGTGTGGGTTGGACTCTTAATATGTTGAGAGAGATCAAATGTATCTAGTATAGCAGAGAGTTCTTGAGATTTTTTTTCCATGTTATTGTCAACATGAATGTTAAAGTCTTCCGTTATGACAAAATAGTTGTAGTCAGTACAAATAACTGACAGCAGTTCTGAAAAATCCTCCATAAATTTTCTATTGTATCTTGGAGGCCTATAAATTATGAAAACAAACAAATAACCTTTGGGTCACCTTTAAATAAAACAGAGATATTGAAAAGAGCTAAAATCACCCAGTATAATTTCTTTACACTGAAATAATGACTTAAAAAATAACAGCAATAGCTTTTTTACCTATTCGACACTTGTTTATATGATTACAATTTCCTGGTGTTGCCTCATTTAAAATGGTATTATAGCTACTTTCTGTTAACCACTTTTCATTTAGTAACAAAACGTCCAGATCATAGGTTGTAAAAATCATTAATCAGCATTGATTTATTACCCAGTGACCTGATATTGAAAAGAGCTAGTCTTGCAGCGATAACTGGAGACAATGGTTTGATAGATTCACATTTTAGCCTCACTAAGTTTGTAGTTGTACTTCTTTTTGTCTCATATTTCTTTGACCAACTTTCTGTCCCTTGTAATTACAAGGATCAAAAGTCACTGATCTCCATAGGGGTCTGACTTATTCTGGAAAAGACCCCGCAGATATCAGTCAGATTTGCAGATAAGGTTCTTTATGGGTGGAGGAGGGGCCCTTCGCATCTTAGCATTCGCTCCTCCGATTGTTTTGATGATGCTGATGAGTCCGTCTGCGCCTCGTGTCGCCTTATCTCCTGTTCGTCCGATTGCTTGGGAATAACTGTATCTTTTTGTCCTTCAGCCGTGTCACCAAGGCCAGTGTTTTCTTTGGGCCGCTGAATGACGTATACAGTAAAAAATGTTGGCAGCCAATAACTTAACCCCTCGTCTATTTAGACAGAAACCGTCTGCCTTGTAAAGATGTCTGCGCTCCAAAAAATGCAGAAATTGTCAATGAAACTCACGGATAATGCAGTACACATTTCTTTGAGCCCCTTATTTAATTGAGTGAGTCTAGAGAAACGTTCATCTCCAAATCATACAAGTGGGAGAGGTCCACTAATAGAAATCTCAGCATCCAAACATTGCACTTTTGTTAGGAGATCAATGAAATCTCGCTTCAGTATCTCTGATTGCTGCTTGAGAACATCCAGGGCCCCTGTGTGTATAATGACACATTTCACAGTTGGGTGCTGATTAGTGATCTCCAAGATTTATATATCAAAGATATCAGACACCATGTCATAGGTAAAACACAGTACTTTGGTGTTCTTCTCACTGCAAAAACCTTCAAATCCTTGACAGCTCCATCACCAACTATTAACGTTTGGGGTGCCATTTTTTTCTTGTATGATTTAGTTTCATACCTTTCAGGGGTGATGGGGATGAGCATGCTTGGCCAGGGTCTTGTAAAAGTGGCTCAAATCTATTTGTAAGTCTGATGTCAATGTTTTGCATTGACCCGCGTCCTTTTTTCTTGCCCATCGCTGTAGCGACCGTCCACAGCCGCTCACTCGGGGTTGAAGCAGCCCGCAACGCAGGCCAGCCGGATTCCTCGGTAATCTGCTGGTGTTGTGTCCTCCCTTTTAGATGTTGTCCCATATCTTTGGGCTTTGCTCCCTGTAAATTGCAGGGAGAATGGCTGAAAAAAAAGGATATTCGTACGTGGCTTATGCATGCTTGACACCTAAAGTCTGGTTCAATTTGACTTCTGCTCAGTTTACAAACAGTATTTTAACATCTGAGAAAGGCATCTTTGGTTTTTAATTTGAAGTTATCACTTCATGGCAAAGAAAATAATAGAGAAGAAGAAATGTGATTTAATGTCAAGAGGGCACCATGCATAAATAGTAACTTCACTCATTATGTTGCTTGTACACTGCATACATTTACGACCTAAATCTAACTATGAATAGATCAGGTAATGCTTTTTGTTACTCTCTGTTAAACAAATACTAAAGGACAAAGAAGATTCAAACAGTCAAATGGTCTGCCTGTAATTCATATATTTGTTATTGCAAGCGTTAAGGGACCAAAAAAAAAAAAAAAGTTATTTTATTTGTTACTCTGTATATTTTTTAAGTTAATCCGCCATTTAATCGGTTATCTGAATTTTAGTCTGCCAAATATCAGAATCAGCATCAGCCTCAATAAACCCATATCGGTCAAGCCCAAGTGATTGTTCCTCCTTCCAGTTATTAATGATAACCACCACCTTGTACCGTAACATAACATTGCAAAAACAATCAATAAAAGTCAGAAAAGTTGCCGTGTTGTATCATGACATGATGACACATGCAAATAAGGCTTAAGTCCAAATGAGTGCAGCAACGTGTGAGCATGAGTCAGTGAGGATGTACCGTAACTGCCACTTGTCTTATACCAGGCAGAAACCTGTCCCCTGTTGTTCTCTGCTGTCCTACATGTTGTTACCTCATGTCAGGATACAATGATGCACTTCTGACCTTGTGGCTTACTTTGAGTAGTTTTTCTGTACATCTCTCATACTGTACGCAAAGTGGTAATCACGTAGTATTAACTGGCAGGGGGAATAACAACATTCCTCAACAGTACTCGAGCCAGGGAGGTCTACTATGTATGTACACTAGTTAAATAAACCAGACTCACTAGTTAAACACACCAGACTTTAGGCGCCATAAGAGCTCCAGCATGCTACGGTTTGTCTCGTACTTTATTTAAAAATGTTGAACACAGCTTTCTGGAAGCTGTTTAGATATAAGGGGACATTCTGTCCACATTTTTGTTCTGGACATGGTTAGATTTAGCAATAGTTGGATCTGTGTGGTGTGAGTGTGTGTGTGTGTGCGTGCACTTGGGTGATTTTCCTGGCAAAACTAATTAAAACAGCAGATAGGAATCACAGAGGATTGAAGAACGCAGTTAATTGAATCCCACCGTTAGATGTTTATTTTAGTCTTTGCGAGGTTCAAATTTAGAACACTTAAACCAGAAACTTTCAACTACGAAACCATGAAATGATATTATCGTTTACCCGTGCACAACTCCTTGGCACGTTGAGTCGGGCTAAATTATTTGTGGGTGGGAGCATTGAATACACAACAGCTTTAATGGCTTCAAATCAGACATAAGGTATTCTTCCATCGTCATTATGGGTGTTTCTGTTATTGTTGCTTAACTACACACACATACACACACACACACTACACAGTTCAAACAAAATATCTGCAACTTACCGCAAGATGTATTCTCAAGTTTGAAGTGGGCTGAAATATCCAAGTTCGGGGCAGTTACAACACTGCAATGTGTGATAAAACAGTTTTTCGCGGTCTGAAATGTGAATCCAAGTCGCGCGGCTGATTTTATTTTTCAATATGAGTCACTGTGATTGGCCCGGGAAGCCCAATACCTGGATATGTGACTTTCTTGTGTCGTTTGATTGGTGAACTTGAGTCAGACATCACTGTGGTTATGTTGGATTGGTGCAACGCTACCGTTGCGGAAGTCGAAAATGAAAGTCTAAACATAGAAACTTTTACAAATTTTTACTTTAGATCAAGATTGATTAAATGAATTTTTTATTGATTTAGATTTTTGTTTAGTCTTGATTCTCATAAAATACGTCGATAGCATTCCAGATTGTCTAAAATTAATGCATACTCATTAGTATTCTTAGCAAAAGGAGATGAAAATGAATACAAGTCAGAAGAAAGGTGATACCGTATTTATTTAGTCTGGGATTTCAATTAACTGTTAGTCATTTATGATCATTTTAAGTTTGTATTTTTTTTTTAATTGAATAATAGATAATTATAAGAGCCAGTCAAATCTTAATGGTTTGTCATCAGATGTTGTGTCCTTAAATGGCTTTCACATGAATGGACTGTTAGATTTATGGGTGTATTAAAAGGCTCATTAGCATCTGGAGCTGACCAGGAATAGGAGATTCAGGCCATCTGCCATTGTTTGCTTTTCGCCATTGTGTTTGCGACGAGTATCATGAGGCGGCACAGTGCTCGACTGATTAGCACATCAGCCTCACAGTTCTGAGTTCAAATCCGGGCTCACCTGTGTGAAGTTTGCATGTTTTCCGCGTGCCTGCATGACTTTTCGCCGGGTACTCCGGTTTCCTCCCGCATTCCAAAAACATGCATGGTAGGCTCATTTGAAAACTGTAAAATTGCCCGTCGGTGTGAGCGTGAATTGTGTTTTGTTTATACAGTTTGTGCCCTGCGATTCGCTGGCGATCAGTCCAGGGTGTAACATGCCTCTCGCGCAGAGTCAGCTGGGATAGCCCCCACCACGCCCGCAACCCTAGTGAGGATAAGACCCTTTCGAAAATGGATGGATAATGAGTATCATATATTCACACGTTTTACATCCTCCCATGCAATTTCCTGGAATTAGTTCATGTTTCTGATTGTTGCATAGAGTCAATTAATTACATAAAATCACACTATATCTCAGTACTGGGACAACTGCAACTGTCTGTTTACAGGAAAATCATTGTGGCATTTGTGATATAACTGAATTTGATTAGTTATTAGTTATCGAGCTAGACTAAGCTTCTGGATTTCGAGTTACTGGATGCTTGACAGAGAATAGGCAGTTTACAGCATATACTGTATTACTGTAGTGCAGTATCTCTGCGACTCTGGTTAGTTGTAAATAAATACTGAGCCACAGACAGCGTTAATTATATTATAAATATACCAAAATGTTAAATTGCTCTTAATTTGAAAGGCAAGTGTTGTGTACAGGCAGTCGGGGAAAGGGACAGATGACTGATGAAGCCAAAAGACACTGCAGCAAGTTTTAATGAGGTGACGGGGGACTCTGAGAGAAACACAAAAGAAACTCATCTCAGAAGGAATGCACACATTCACACACAGAAATGTGCTATGTCGTCGTGCATAGAAGCAGACACGCACTGCAGCAAGATAACGTGGTTGCTTTTGGTCTGTGATGAATTCCGACTTCGCCAAAACAAGCACGGCCGTCTCAGACCGTGCTGATAAGCTTAAATGGTCAAAAGATTAAGCTCAGAATTCTTCTTGTCAGTCATGTCAATCATTCCCTCGTGTGATGCTTTTACAATGTTGGAGCAGTACGGGAGATCACCCCTTTTAATGCAGTTTTAAATACCTCTATATTATGGTGCTGAAAAAAATTAAAACTACTTTTATGCACACAACAAACACTAAACACACACAAACACACAAGCTTATCGCTCATTAAAATAAAGCCGTTAGGCATAATCCATATTCAAAGTCTTGTGTCTAGCTGGCCTGTTGGCCTCCATAACCTAGTTGTGATGGCTGTCATTGGGGAAAGCTGCTTTGAACTGGTCAGTTGTAGAAAGGATTTGGATATGGTTGGCCGTGTTGACCTAAATTTGGCTGCCTTCCCCGTCTGGGGGGTTAATATCCTCGCCTCGCTCTTTTTTTTTTTTTTCCCAATGGAAACTGAACAGAACATTCAAACTCAAGCTTGATTTTACTGCAATTAGCCTACCATGCATGTTTTGCACACTGAAAGAAAAAAAAAACAAAAAACAATCTGATCTGATAAAACATAAAAGAAGACAATGTCAAGATATTAGCTGGTTTTATGAAATGGAATCAAGCCAAAAGTCTCACACACACTGAAGCGTGCTCATTTGCCTGCTTGTGCCTTTAAATCAGTGATTCTCAACCAGTGTGTCGGGGCACATTAATGTGCCGTGATAGCTCTTCAGGTGTGTCGTGGGAAAGTATCAAATTTTACGTAATTGCTCAAAAAATTATATATTTCCAAGAAATAATGTATCTTTATTCATCGATTTATGCCAGTGAGGCATAGTGACAGACAGAACAAATGATAAACGGTCTTCTATTAGATGGCAGGAAGTTAAAACAGTAAATGTATCCATTTTTTGTGACATTTTTGTTTGTTGGTGTGCCATGAGAATTTTCAATTGTAAAATATGTGCCTTGGCTCCATAAAGGTTGGAAATCACTGCTTTAAATGCATCATCTCTCTCTCTCTCTCTCTCTCTTTCTCTCTCTCTCTCTCTCTCTCTCTCTCTCACTCAACTCCCTCCCTCCGCTCTCTCATGCTCCTGTGAGTCTGTCTCTCTCTTTCTCGTCAGTTCCAAAAACTTTCGTTTTTCATGTCTTTAATTGCACTCCACAGTACGGCATTGTGTACAAACACAAAGTAACAACATTTGCACCCCGCGACATTCAATTCTTTCATAATGTTAAGCGAGCCGATCTACTTTGGTGTGACTCCTCCACATCAATGTATCACGTCTTCTGGCATTACTGTATTTTATTTTTGGGTGATGTTAATTGTTAGCCCGTTTCGCTACCTGTGGTGTTTTACATCATATACTTGATGGAGGCTGTGGTTGTTTCAAATAAACAACGTGTCATTCTCTTTGTTTTATAGTTGCAGTTGTTTTCAAGTACACTCCATCTTGTAGTGGCAATGTATAGCTTGAAGCCTCTTTTTTATTCACTAATTATATCAGTTGAATTGCTGCTTAGGGGCTTTGCCACCGCAGGAACCTTTGCGGGAACTTCCCTAGCTACCCTGGTAGCTTGACTTCCCCAAGTGTCCCCACCGAAAAATAACTACCCCCTGGATTATTTCATTCCTCCTGGCGAGTAGGGTCTCTTCCGAGAGCAACCGGGAACTCTTTGAGGAGGTGGGCTGTGCTGACAAACGCTGATTGATTATGCGGAATTACGCAAGGGTAGAAATAAGAGGATTCAAATACATTGAAAAGCAAAACTTCCAAATACCGATCTTTTCGGTTTCTCACTGAGCTGCACTTGGTGGGCAAGGAGCAGGCTAGACAAACTCGGCGCTCGCCGAGTTTACGTCGCCAAGCCGCGGCTGCGGACTTGGTGCCGAGAGGTCCGTCGCCACCGGGGGCTACTGCTGCCTGACTTGGTCCCACTAAGCAGCGGAGGTCTGAACCCAACCGGGCGTGTGCGTCTTCCTCGGCCGGGCCAGAGAAGATACCCTGAACTAATAAGTGCGATGAAAACGCAAACCACATGGGCCACAGGAATCTTTTGCTACCAGGGACTCAAAGTTCCTGGGTTGGTTGGTGGAAGAGGGCCTCTTGTTGTCAAGTGATTGGAGCCACATGCCGCCATTTAGCGCTCGTTTCTCAAGTTTGAGCTCGCAAGTCAAAGCAAAAACTTGGCCATTCAATGGCTCTTATCTCCAAAAAACGGGTGAGTCGAGTCACTCACATCTCAAGGCACCACTGCACATATGGGATGAAACCTTGGAACTACTGTAGATCCTATATTCTGTAGATACAGTAGATAAATAGATAGATGGACGGATGGGCGGGCGGACATGCGGACAGCTTGAGAGAGAGAGAGAGAGAGAGAGAGAGAGAGATAGATAGATAGATAGATAGATAGATAGATAGATAGATAGATAGATAGATAGATAGAGAAAGAGAGAGAGAGAGAGAGAGAGAGATAGATAGATAGATAGATAGATAGATAGATAGATAGATAGATAGATAGATAGATAGATAGATAGATAGATAGATAGATAGATAGATAGATAGATAGATAGATAGATAGAAAACTGGGGGGGAAAAAACTTGAATAACCCTGTGTATAGATAGTAGGCGTAGCGGGTAAAGCACAACCTAGCACAAGTGGAAAAGAAGAGAATGAAAAGCAGCACGGGTGAAGAATACAAAACGTGAAGTCATCATGCCCGGACGTGAGCAGCCAAGCATTTGTTGGAAGTCGAGGAAGGTTCTAGAAGGGCTCAGGTGCACTGTAGCGTTGCAGATTCAAATGTAACCTTCAACCTTTGAGGCCATCCTCCTCCTGTCACACTCCACTGGATGCTATTAAATAAAGCAGAAATGCACTGAAAAGGCGAGGAGACAGCGAAAATAGGTCAGGTGTAGAGAAGCAGGCAAGGGAGATAGCGAGGGAAACAAGAGAACGTATAGTGTTGGAAAGGCAGCATGGCGGAGGAAAAGGACACTCAAGAGACAGAACACATGATGTGGAAAGGAGGGCAAGGCAGCATGGTGGATGCTAAGGAAATATGTAAATGGGAAGATAATAGAATGGAGACATGTCGACCATATAGAAACGTTCAGTGACAAGAGATTGTTGCTTTGGAGCATGCAAGATGAGTTTTGCCCTCTTCTTGTTTGCCTCCTTTCTTGATTCCACTCTTCACCTTTCCACTCATCCCTCTTTTACTGCTCTCGGTCGTCTTTTTTTGTGTGTGTGGATAGGCCTTAGGCTACTGCTGTCTCATGCCAACACCCAGCCATGCGTCTGCGTAAACGTGCGCGTGTGTGCGCATGTGTCAAGTCCTCATGACAAGTCTTTCATCAGCGTGAAAAGATGGCTGATGCAGCCGTTACGCCAGCTCCGTGCTGGCTGCATCGGGATTACAAGGTGCATATGATGTCTGTTTCCTCCCACCCATGGTCTAATACAGGATGGCACATGGCATCCTTGTCGCTGTATGTATTTTTGCAAGACTCTCTGAGGCAATGCGTGAAGTTTCTTACTGTATGAAAAGCAAACTCCTTTGTTAATAGATTAGGATTATCTCATGCCAGAGAGTGTGTTGCTAATCGTGTTTATTCCACTCAAGCATTCCAGCTAAATAGCTTGTCATTAGGTTAATGTGTCCACGCATGCCTAATTTGAAAAGCTTTTTCTCCCCACATGGTTTTCAAACGGTGCCTAAAATATCCGCTACTTTTCACAAAGATGGCCAGTCATGTGACAAAAAAGTCAAAATGTGTAAATGTAGTATACAGCTCAGTGATGTGCTAGTTTGTAATAAGGATAAGAGCTTTGTGGTCATTGCCAGTGCAACCTCAAGCTATCCACTTTCATGGTCTATATTATGGTTGCTATTATCCATCCAGCCATTGTCAACACCGCTTATCCTGTTTTGGGTCGCGGGGTGCTGGAGCCTATCCCAGCTGACTTCGGGCAAAAGGCAGACTACACGCTGAACTGGTCGCCAGTCTGTCGCAGGACACATATAGACAAAAAAAACAAACAAAAAACAATGTTCAAATCCCAAACCTCCTTCAATACGGGCCAGACGGTCAACCAGCACATCTACAAAAAGATCTTGCTTGGTTCGTTCAGTCTGTGAGAAGAGGTGAGAGTTGTGGCAGGACAACTTGTGACTTCACCATGGCAATAAGCCAGATCACAATGCCCTAAGCCTCCAACAGCTCCTGGCCAAGAAAAACAATGTGGAGCAACCTCCCTCCTCACCCAACCTTTCCTCTTTCCTAAGCTCAAGTTATGATGATGGGCATCCGTTTTGAAGATGCGGATGACATCAAGATAGCCGTGCAGCGGAGGACCCCGGAAGATTCCTTCTAGGACTGCGGGAAGGCGTAGAAGAGAAGGCTGGGAATGTGTGTTAGACTCCAGGGCGTTTACTTTGAAGGGGAAGACAAGATTTTTGTAGTTAATATCTCTTGTGGCACCAGTCCTGGAACAAGAGCTCTAATGTCACAAACCGCTGTTGTTTTACCCCCTAAGACAGATGTCTAAATTATGTATTTGTGGATACACCAAGCAAATTTGCAGTGGTCACATAAGCCCTCAGCCTAACAATTACTCCAGCACCTAAAACTGGACTGTAAAGGTTGACTTGTACTTGTACAAACACTGCTGTACACCAAAGATTGCTCAATTTGACAATAGAAATGCAGTTAGAACATGAAAAAATGTGTTAAGTATATAATGGCTTACACTCTTAAGCATCTGACCATTTGGGGTTATTTAACTATTTCATAGGAATTCCCAAGTAAATATCAGTTAACGTAACATTAATATACAATATAAAGGATTGCGTGCCCAACAATTTGTCACAAATCGTATATTTTTCCTCTGCTGTTAAGCGGCTTAAAAGTAAAACATGCTTTAGGGTAAGCCCGGGACCACATCAAGGCAATATTTCTTTGCTATTGCTTTAAAACTAATACATATTCTATCAAACATCTTTTATTTCCAAAGGGATTTAATGTAATCTGGGACAATGTAATGATTTCAGGTGGCATTTTTTTTGCATTGGTCACAGACCAAAACTGGATGACACACTAATTTTTTTATCTTCCACTGAAAGCATGAATTTGCTCCATTACCACGAATCATTAAAAATAAATAACTAAATCACAATATGACCCGTTTTATGGATTTTGTGAGTTATTGGATGTTACTTGTTTCTTTTCACTGATTAAAAAGTGGAACAGACAGCGCACGGCTACTGAAGAAAACTACTAAACAGCCAACTGATACTGCGGAGATACATTTTATGAGCAAATTTCATGGAACACTGTGGCAGCTGCGACCTTGCTCCACACAGCGAGTCACTCCTAACTGATTCACAGACAGACCTATGCTAGAGCTACTGTCCTGCATATGCGGCCACGACGTTGCCCATGCTGCACATTACATTTCCACAAGAAGAGCTATTTTCAATGAAGCACTATTTGTGGGGTTGCATTTTCAACCAGCTTTCGCTGCAATGCAAACATTTGTGTTTGGAAAACGAATCAAAGGGCTTTCCTTACACATCTATCATTTCTACCGTCATCAATGTTGACATCAGTGTCTAGATGTCCATGACTATCAGATAGCGTGACTGTCCTTCAGCCCGACCCATGGCATGTTAGCTGTGAAATAATAGTAAAAGAGTCGCATGTTCTCTTGTTTTCTAGGAGTGATGCCAGTGCCTGAGGTGTTGTCTGACACTGCCAGCGCTGCCACCATGATGAGCCCTGTCCTCAATGCCTCCAACGGGGATGGATCAGAGTCAGAAACCACCTCCGCCATCTTGGCCTCTGTCAAGGAACAGGTATGATGTGTGCATCCGTGCAACATAAAAAGAAGGTTGTCATTGTTGGTGAAATTCAATTAACCAAACTCAAGACTTCAACATGCATATCTAGGTTAGAAAAGTGATTAATTATTGATGAGCCATTGTCACAAATACCATGGAGTTTAGGAAGAAACCCTTGGTTTGCACCCAGAAAGTGTAGTTTAGAAAATGTTTTTTTTCTGTGCAAAGTGATGATTTTTTTTATTTTTCTTTCCAGTTTTAACATATTGTGAAGCAATTGAACTACATTATATCTCCTTCCGTAACACAACGTCCCAACTTAATTGGAACTGGGGTGTAGATCAAAGTCTGTACTTCCCTGAAAGTGAAAAGCTTCCCCTTCAAGAGTAGTGAGAATGAAGTTGCTTCACCTCGACTCCATTAACAACCTGGCAATAGCCATCATTCTTCCAGGCGACAGGCTTTTACACTCACTTCGTTTCGCTGCACAAGCTACTGAGCACGTACATCAGTTTTTTTTTTTGTTTTTTAAAAGGGAACTTACTGGAGTGCCCTCCATTCTGAACTTTCATACCACGTTTTGGCAGCTCGCACATTCGTCTCCTCTTAGCCATGCAACCCTGAACAGCTTGTCTTTCACAATCTCTCAGCCAATATAACCTGCTGAAATAACTTGAAGGCACATAGGCACTAAATTCAAATGTGTATCCGCAATCTCATGCTTACTGCTTAAGATATCTGTTATGAAGGCAGTGTTGTGTGTAGTGTGCCAGCCTTGAAAGAGTTGCTTTACAATGGGAGATGCTTCATTTTGATATATTGCACTAGATATGTTTACTTTAGCACAAGTATGAATTTTCTGCAATAATACAGTTATCTTTCTGTGGCTTAGGTTGCTCCTGCTTTTTTTGTGTGTGTAAAAACAGTGACCAGTGAAGACCCAACCCATTAAAGTATATTACATTATTATTAGTGTTGCATTCATTACATTTTGTCTTTAAGAGGGTGTTCCGTCTTCCACACCCCAAATTAATTTGAAACCTATAACCTATAAATCTTTTCGAGAGCCGATACAGTAAAACACAATTGAAAATAATTGGTGCTTTATACAAGGTGACAAGCCTTGCAAAGTCGGCTTCACACATCAAAGAAATGTTAACATTCTTAACAAAGAGCTTGAAAATAAGCACAGTAAGTCAGAGGTGGTCAGGATGGTACAACAAGTTTATGGGCCATTTTGAAGCTGTTATTTTGTTTTCAAATGACCGCACATTTCCGTCTTTTGCGTCCATATGATTATGACTGAAATCCCGTTGTTATTTAGAATGAGATTTATAGCTGTAACACAAAGGACACTTCAGTGATATTTTCTCTCTCCTCTCATGGCTGCTCTCTTCATTTGTTTGTTATGATGAATTAAAATGTGTTTAGTAGAGGGGCGAACTCATGAAATTTCCAAGTATAGTACTCTTCAAAGTTCATCACGTAATTAGATTTTCATAAGAAAATGGTTTGAACGTCTATGGCTATGCAATATTCATTGTTGTAGTACTTATTCAAGCGGCATGCACAGAAGGCATAAAAGATGGGGGAGTAAAGTGAGGGATTTGATGGAAAAATGTAATGTAATAACAATGTAGTATCATCCATTAGTAGTTGAACTGACTACAGAGCATAATAGAAAAAACTGAATGTCTAGAAAACTATGTATTGACACCACATTCTCTTAAAAGTCACAAGACCTCAACATTAGGGGCACTTGCATAATCAAATGAGATATTGTAAAATAAGAAGGGTTTTCCAAAACAAAGATATGACTGACCCTGGTAGGAATTTAATGATACGCGTATGTTTATCATTATCTACTGTATGTAGTATGCTATGATATGAGACCACGTTGATTTTCGTACTCACGTTCTATGATTTCTGTTCTGAGGAAGTAAGTTTAACACGTGGTATAATCGTTGCATTACCCTCATGCTGAAAGTTGAATCCAGCACTTAAACTTAAACAGTCAAGTGATTTGCAGTACGCCGAGCAGACGGTTGACACTGCAAAGAAAAAGATATCTTCCTTTATATTTCATGAGTCCTCGTCTAATGGAAGATGATGATTATTTCATTTGAGGCAATGAATAAAGAGAACGAAGAGAATTTCATAAAACTATGTCTCAAGATGACTGAAATTTAAATGATGGATGTATTCGGATTTTTAACTTTGTAATCCAGCACCTCGCACTTTGTTACATTCATTGTCTCACGGCATATGTGAAAGAACCTGTTATGCCTTTGGGGGGACTGGCTAGTTCCAGGTTCAAAAAGCATATTTTACTATGTATGATATATCAGCCTCTGCTTCTTTAATTTGGACCCAGTTCCAGATGACTGTTGAGGATGAATATTTACCCTCACTTCATAACTTAATCTTTACATTGTGCTCCAAACCTGTTCTGGCATGGCTGCAGAAGGGATGTGTGTGAGGTGGGGGTGGGTGGGGGGTCAATGGTTATACAGACTGTTAAAGGGAAGGAATTAAAACACAGCCCTCTGAAAACAAGACAAATCTGTCTGGTTGGGATGAAAATTTAAGTAGCTCTGGGATCAAGAGAACACTAAATCTCCTTGAATCTGTCCTCCCCCTTGCTGCTCGCAAGTTTTCCTCTCCTTTTATTCAATGTCGCTCCAATATCAGTCCCTGCGCGCTATCCCGGTCCCCCTTCTCCTGTTGGCTTGTTTCCCTTCGCCTCAGGGACAACTTGGTCATTGAGTCGATGTACCAAATAATTTTACAGCCCGAAACAGTGGCTCGGACAGCATCGATCTCAGCTACATACCCAGTGTGACATTTGTTTTCTCATCAAACTGGCACCCCCTCTTTCCTAAACAACCAAATGCCAGGCAGACTTGCAAGGAGAGGGAGGGACAGATGCAGCTTAGATGAACATGCACAGCACCTTTCCTCTGCATGCAGTCTCGCCCTGTCGAACAGCCATTTCGTTTATTTTGCTAATTGCTTTCATGGCGGAGAGGCTGTCCCTGCAAGCTAGTGGCTGTAACTCTTTCTGTCTTCCTTCAATAATAAGTTCGGTCTGCAGCACCGTATTAAGTAATGCAGTCAGTTGACAAGCTCTTGATTGTAGAACCTGTTCATTAGCACATTTTAATTGTGTCCCTGCTTTACTTGCTTAATTGCTTACCAAGCTGTGATCCCAATCAAATATGTACGCCAAAGAACTTACGCTCTTACTGTGAAGATGATACATGAAGATCACACCGTTAAACCTCTCGAATGGCTAAAACCATGGCTATTATTATCGTGCAGTGAGTAGAAATTTTGCTCCAATGCGTACTATAATTTACATTATCACTGGCAAGTTTCTCAAAACAGGATCTGTTCTTGACAAACCAGGAATCAGAAGGCCTGCAACTATCACCAGTGATGACAACACTGAACTCTCAGGGCAGGTGTTTGCGCAAAGCCAGAGAAAGTCGATATATATCCAGAGGGCTGCACTGGAATTCAGCATGAAGCAAAGTTTAATTCACATTCTTTGGATGCTTCGGCGAGTGCTAAAGTGATTTAAGGTTCCTCAAAGGCTTCAAGTGGAAGATGATACTCAGCGGTAATCAGTATGGGTAAATTAGAAACTTCGTTCAGCCTAGTAACAGTGGGGCGGAAATGCCTCACTCACAGACACATTCTTCGGAAAAAAAAAAAAAAAACATAACTAAAGAGTCATTCATTCATTCATCTTCTGTTCGGCTTCTCCTCACTAGGGTTGCGGGCATGTTGGAGCCTATCCCAGCTATCTTCAGGCGTGAGGCGGGGTACACCCTGAACTGATCGCCAGCCAATTGCAGGAACTAAAGATTTACTTGTTTAATTTGATACTTGATGGGTGGGCAGGCACAACTATTTGTATCAATATTAAAGTCAATTTTACACAATGTCTTCAGTAAATTAAATATAGTGTACAAAGTGCTGTGAAAGTGCATGTTGCTCTATTATTATCATGCTCAGCGTCACCTGATTTAAATTACATTTTGAGCTATATTCCATATTTTATGAAATAAACAGCATGTTTATAAACACGATCTGACACTTTGCAGTCCAATGCACTCGAGCTTGAACTCTCATGAATGTAATAATAAACCTGAACCCCTTAGTTTGACAGACATTGGGCATATTAGGTGCATGTGGTTTGTTCACACATATATATATATATATATATATATATATATATGTATACACGCTGGGCAGATACCAATTTGAATAAATATATGACTACAGGCTTGCCCGCACTTTGCATGTGCCTCATGTATCTGCTGGCGAGACATGATTGGTTTATTTGGTGTGGGTGAAGAGGTGAACAGGACACGTCACACAAACAAACAAAAAGAAGCCAGTATTTTTAATCTGACTCAGTAGGAGATGCAGCAATCTTCTCAGGAGCAACTGCCCCCTGTTGGGAAGGCAATGGGTTCTAATTACCAGGCTTACTGCATCATGGTAAGGGATGTTTTTTTTTTTTTGGCATGATTGCATTTTACTTGAAGCGCCGTTGTGTTTTGATTCACATTCCTCTTTAATACTTTGGTACACAGCAAATTGGCTTCTTTTATTTTCATTCTGGACAAAATAAATTGTTGATATGTAAAATTATCCACGTTCTAGCTTACCACCTGTAGCCAGCTAAGAAAGAGAGTCAACACATGTTGCTACACATCTTGCTTTGTGGACAAATTATATGTACTGTAATATCATTTAGTGGAGAAATCCAAGTCCTTTCAACATAGTGGGTACGGAAAGTATTCAGACCCCCTTAAGTTTTGCACTCTTTGTTATATTACGTCACTGATGGTGGAGTGGTACGCTCACCTGACTTTGGACTTTGGTTTTCTCTGGGTACTACTGTCTCCTCCCACATCCCAAAAACATGCATGGTATGTTGATTGAAGACTCCAAATTGCCCGTACGTGTGAATGTGAGTGCGAATGGTAGTTTGTTTATATGTGCCCTTGACTGGCGACCAGTTCAGGGTGTACCCCGCCTCTCGCCCAAAGATAGCTGGGATAGCTGAAGGACTCCAAGATGGTGAGAAATAAGATTCTCTGGTCTGATGAGACCAAGATAGAACTTTTTGGCCTTAAATCTAAGAGGTATCTTTGGAGAAAACCAGGCACTGCTCATCACCGGTCCAATACAGTCCCAACAGTGACGCATGGTGGTGGCAGCATCATGCTGTGAGGGTGTTTTTCAGCTGCAGCGACAGGACGACTGGTTGAAATCGAAGAAAAGATTAATGCGGCCAAGTACAGGGATATCCTGGATGAAAACCTTCTCCAGAGTGTTGAGGACCTCAGACTGGGCCAAAGGTTCACCTTCCAACAAGAGAATGACCCTAAGCACACAGCTCAAATAACGAAGGAGTGGCTTCAGAACAACTCCGTGACTGTTCTTGAATGGCCCAGCCAGAGCCCTGACTTAAACCCAATTGAGCATCTCTGGAGCGACCTGAAAATGGCTGTCCACCAATGTTCACTATCCAACCTGACAGAACTGGAGAGGACCTGCAAGGAATGGCAGTGGATCCCCAAATCCAGGTGTGAAAATCTTGTTGCATCATTCCCAAAAAGACTCACGGCTGGGTTAGCTCAAAAGGGTGCTTCAACTAAATACTGACCAAAGGGTCTGAATACTTATGGCTGTGTAATATTTCAGTTTTTCTTTTTTAATAACTCTGCAAAAATTGCAACGATTACATTTTTCTCTGTCAATATGGGGTGTTGTGTTTAGATTAATGTGGAAGAAAATGAACTTAAATATTTTTAGCAAATGGCTGCAATATAACGAAGAGCGATAAATTCAAGTGGATCTGAATACTTTCCGTACCCACTGTATATCAATTTGAGCTCTTAATCAAACACAGTGTGATGGTTTGTTTTGGAAAATAAGGTGTGACTGACAAATAACTGGATTTACAGTGATCTTTGCGAATATCCATCCATGCATCCATTTTCTGAGCCGCTTATCCTCACTAGGGTTCGCGGAAGTGCTGGAGCCTATCCCAGCTGTCATCGGGCAGGAGGCGGGGTACACCCTGAACTGGTTGCCAGCCAATCGCAGGGCACACATAAACAAACAACCATTCGCACTCACATTCACACCTACGGGCAATTTAGAGACTTCAATTAATCGACAATGCATGTTTTTGGTGGGAGGAGACCGAAGTACCCGGAGAAAACCCACGCAGGCACGGGGAGAACATGCAAACTCCACACAGGCGGGGCCGGGGATTGAACCCCGGTCCTCAGAACTGTAGGCAGATGCTCTAATCTTTGCAAATATCTAAGTGTAAATGACATAGTTTTAAATTAAAATAGAGGAAAAAAAGGTTTTGGCTGTTTCTTTTTCGAAAAATTTGAAATTTATGCATCTCAAAAAGAAAACGACCTCTTTGTAATTTCCACCTAAATGCTGAAAGCGCTAGTCTGTGAAAATGGAGGACATGTGACAAGTGTTCAGTCTCACTGCTGCATTACAGTATTGTTGCATTTCTCTTTTCTGCTTATAACAATCGTACATGAGCTGTTTATTTAAAAAGTGACAGTGCCAATTTCTGGCCTGGCATAAATATTAGATAATTTCTGCAGATCAGTGTAAATCAAGGATCGATTGATTGTCGTCGGTATGCAAAATCTTATGAAAATGCAAAGAAAAACCCATTGCAATCTTAAACAGAGACTATTCAGTGTTCAAACTCCTAGCAAGATTTCAATGTAGCTCGACCTTCAATCCCCGCCCCCGCCAACGTCTCTGCCTAAAGAAATGTCCCCAGCTCACTTAGAAATGTTTTTAAAAGAAAATCCAGAATGGTGCCGTGCGTCACTTTCGTCTGGCTGCCTTAGAATGCCCCTCGGTTGCTCACCAGTGCGCAATGTATCGCCAAACACAAAATGTTCCCAGTCTTTGGAATGTACAATCAATTAAAAAATATAGAAGAGGAGATCGACTTATACTTTACCGCGCACTCAGCTTGAGCGCACGTTTACCGTGCATTCAATGTAAGTGCTTTAGAAATAGTAGACATCTCTTTGGTCATGCCTCTTGTCTCTACAGTCTCTGATTGGCTATTCTTTTTATGCCGTGCCCAGTTGTAAAACAATAATAAAATTAGTGGCATAAAATGGGGCCAGAGATTTCAAAAGATCATTTTAATAATATTTTATTTTCAGGACATACCAGCAGCGTTGAAATCCAGGCATATAAATGTGTGTAGTTACAAGGGCACCTTTTTCCTGCAGTTCGCAGGTTCCATCCGGCCTCATCGTCTTCCTCAAGTCCCTCCTTCCTTACTTATCAGTGGAAGAGTAGTGTACATACTGTTTGCGATATGTGTGTGTGTGAGAGAGAGAGAGAGAAAGAGAGAGAGAGAGAGAGAGTGAGCAGTGGGCTTTTTTGCAGGGTGGACCAGTGGGAGGGCCCATTGTGATGCAACGTTGCATGAATAATGCCACTGGGCTTCTAAATGCTCCGTTGCCATGGGGACCATTGTGCCTCGCTGAACACTGTGCATGCGTGTGTGTGTGTGTGTGTGTGTGTCCATGGCCCCCATGGAGGGAGTGATAAAGAGACATGGAGAAAGCCAAAAGAAGGCTCAAGTGACACTTGTAGTCTGTCTCTCCCCCTCTCTCCATCGCATTTTGGCTCTCTGCCTCCTTCTTACTGGCTCTGTCTCGACCCGACAGATGAGTACTTGGAGGTAGTCGAGGAAATGTTTTTTGGCCAGCGGGTAGCAAAGAGAAAAGCGATACTGAAGCCTGCTCTGTGAAGTATGGTCCATGTGAAGGTATGTGGACTCACTCACTCCTCGTCTCGCTCATGGCTTTACTTTCTAACTTTTCTTAACAATTTTCCCTCGAAATTTACATGGTGTTCCCGCAGCCTGCAGTAACAGGTGTCTGCATGTCGGGCCTTCGTTTGGAGGCAGTGGTGATTGAAGAGGAAGGGAGGAAAGGAGGGAGCAAGTGCCTTTTGTTCGGGGGGTTTCAAAAAGCCTTCCAACACAATTCTCGCCATCCACGCAATTTAACCTTTCAGTAGCCCGGTGCTCTCCACTGTAGACGCACCAAACAAGCCGAAACCTTTTACCTTTTCTTTCATCGGCCGTGGTGTTGTTTCAGTGAAGTAGGTACTTTTTTTAAAAAATGTATTTTAAAAAAAAACATTTCAACTAATGAGGGTGGTTATGAGTGTGAGATCACAGAGGAAGCTGTTTTCTTTCATGCAATAGTTTGTAAGATGTAAATAGGGCGCAAGCTGTGGATTGTGAGTTTTAACTGATGGAATGTCATATTACTTTCGAGCACCTTTTGAATCTGTGGTGGGTTCATCTTTCCACCCGCTTAAAAGCTACTGCTTGAATCTGCCTTTTAGAGAAAAAAAACCCCTTTGTGATAATTACTGCATGACAATTGTTTTCCTAAATTTGATGACAGCAGATTTTACTTTATTTTTTAAAAAGTTTTATCAGTTGAGTAGATGTTTTGCAGTGTTGTGTCAACACATTCATGTGTCATGATGTTAAAGTTATTTCGAGGGAAGAGGCAACATGTCGTCCTGACTGGTGCACAGTGTTTGCATTTGAGCAACTCCAGCAGCATGTGTATGCCAATCTCTGTGTTGGTGTGTGTGTGTGTGTGTGTGCATGGTACTACATGTTATCATCAAGTCTGCTGTGCACTCATAACATTTTCCTCTGTGTAAAAGCACATACAGTAGTTGACATGGTGTTATTGTCCAAGCAATGTTCCTCAAGGGCAACTTCCTACGAAATTAGCGTTGTTGGCAAACATCCTTCTCCTGTTTGTACTGCATGGAAAATGTGTTTATATACGTTATGAATGCTCATGTATCTTTTAAATGAGTATGTATGCTGGCATGTGTGTGTAGTTGCTACTAAAAATAACAAGATGGACAATTACAGAGGAACTGGGCCATGGATGTGTTACATTATTTACTCCAGCAATAATTTATTCTAATCATATTTTATCAATATGGAAGAGGGACTAAAGCTGCCTCGGGTGCGTAAGCACCAATAGATTGAGATTCATCATCTTCTCTCTCTGATGAAGGAGCAAAATTATAATGGCTGCCCATTGTGTGTTCTTTTAGCCATACAGTATGCATATATATTAGTCTAGGACTATATGAATAATTATTATACAGGGTCTCCATCAAATTTCATAGGAAAAAATAACTAAAAAAAAAAAAAAGAAGAGATTTGTCCATCCCTGCTAAACAAGAATGGTATAGTAACTTCCCAATTTACTATCAGCAAGATGGAGCTCCAGCTCAACATGATATGGTATTCATGGAGTGGCCACTTGATTTTTAGCATTTCAAGGCCATGGCGTAGCAGGAACAGATACAAAACATAAAGGATGTCAAGGAAGCAACGCTATTACAAGCATAATACAAATACGAGTTCTTCGGCACTGGAGAACACACATTGAAATGTGTTTTCAAAACAATGGTATTCATTTAGAGCATATCCTATACATGAAAATGTCTTTCAGAAATGTAACAAGCAATACATTATTACTGTATGATACATATACATAGGCATTGCTTCAGACAAAGTCTCACTCTCTTACTGCATAAGGATTGGAGGTGTGCCCCTCCGCACTCATCTTTTTTTCTCTCTCTCTCAGTTTTGTGCATGTCACATCACACGACTCACAGCGTTTCCGGTTCTATGGTCCTTGTGTCAAAATAAAAGCATGAGTTTCAAAATATGATCCAAATATGAAATATGAGTTTCAACTAGTTTACGGGGACCCTCTTGCCTAGAGCTGCACAATGATGCCCAAAATAATAATCACGATTATTTTTGATCAATATTGTAATCAGAAATATTAATCACAATTATTCTTCATGTTAGGGAAAATATTTGTATTGTATTATTTTTATATTTTTATTGTACTAATTTTTAACAAACAATAATATATACATATTATTGAATTCAAAAGCTGAAATCAAGGCAGCCGCTACAAAGTTTGTCGTCTTTCTGTTACTCGCCACCTCACCCCCAACGTGCTGAGAGGGCCAACTTCAAAATAAAAGCATCAGATATTACTACGTTCGACATCAATGCCATTTGAAGCTTTTTTTTTTTTTTTGTATTATTTTTTTTTTTTAAGTTGCCGTAGCTTAATGAAGCCTTTACCATGCGTTCGCCCCCTGGTGGCTGGCTGACTAGGCTGCGTGCACTGCTGCAGATGAAGCACGTGCTGCTGTGCCCGCATTTTAAATGTCAAAAAATCACAGACAATCAGGCTTATTTAATCATGGCAGACAAAATCGCGATCAGTTTTTGCAGACGCATCGAGGAATGTGTAGAAAAAATAGCATGTGGAGATCACACATTGGTTCAACACTTCTATCCAACTGATTAATTTGGACGAAGACTCTAAATTGCCCGTAGGAGTTAATGTGAGTGTGAATGGTTGTTTGTTTGTATGTTCCCTGCGCTTGGCTGGCGACCAGTTCAGGGTGTACCCCGCCTCTCGCCCAGAGTCGGCTGGGAAAGGCTGCCCGCGACCCTGGTGAGGATATGTGGTAGATGATAAGTGGCATGGAAAATGGATGGATGGATGATTACAAGACTCTTCTATCGAATATTACGGTCTAAGTGGAATGTCCAGACGGCAGAATCCATTTCACAACTATTAAAAATGTGTGCTGGACGATGGATCCCAAATTATATTACGCGCGAGTGTAAATTTTGACAAACAATTTTGACACACTCCTCATCTCTCTCTTTCACTCCAGGAGTTGCAGTTTGAACGTCTCACGAGGGAACTGGAAGCCGAACGACAGATTGTTGCCAGTCAGCTGGAGAGATGCAAGCTGGGCTCTGAGGCTGGAAGCATGACAAGCATCAGGTGTGTGCGCAGTATGTGTGTGCGCGTGTGTGTGTGTGTGTCAGATTCATCAGATCCATGCTTGTGTATGCTTGTCCTCTTGCAGGTGACTAAATCTCCTGCGAGTTATATTAAAGCAACCCTGTTAGATTCGCCTTTGACATGAATATAGGGCGATGAAGAAATAGGATACCTGTGGCTTTCCCTGCCTCTCAAAAATGGATCAATCAATATTACATAGGCTACAAACGAGTATATATTTTTTTTAAACCAGATTTTCAATTGTAATTAATTTCCTGGATTTGAATTGGAGCGAACACCATGTCAGTTGGCAGCCTGTTCTCAGCTCATTAACATCCTTTTTCAGGTTATTACTATGTGAATTTTATGACATAGGGCAAGGCAAATAGCTAACTACTTTGAATGAATGTCAAAATAAGTTTTTTTGTATGTCACTGATGGTGTCATGACTTGGCTGACTTCAGTGCAGCAATTGTGGGTTCTGTTCCCACTCCGTGTCAGTGTGAATGTGAAAAATGTGAAAGGTCGCCCAGTTCTAAATCCTGAATAGTGATGTTGAAAATGGATGGAAGACTTTCTATCACAAAATTAGTGCTTACCTTTCCATAGGATTTCATTATGAAAATATTTCACGACGATTTCAGATGTGGAATAGTGTATCATCTTTTTTTTTCTTCTTCTCACAGAAAAACAGGTGGGGCCATAATAAATTATTTCAAGCCGGTGGTCTAAACTAAAGGAACCACTGTGTTGCATATCGTATGGCTTGCGCCATTTTATTGCAGTAGTTCCCAACCTTTTTCTTTTTTTTTTTTTAGTGGCGGGCATCACTACAAAACCTTTGAAATCTTCTATTATCCCCAACGGATATTTAATTTTGACTAAATTTGAATCCACCTGCCGTGTATGCTCATCTTAATCGAAATAAATAATGATAACAATGCAATGATGTATTTTATTTAAAGGTGCCCCTCAGAGCGTGCAAGGACACTGTTCCACCAATCAAATGATAAAATCAGGGTAGAAAAACACAAGAAACACAAACTGGTCACGATCCACACACACACACACACACAACACAAGCAGATGCCTATTGGGCATCCCCTCCTTGAGTGACAGGAACAATAACCCACCAGATATGGTATGAACAGGCGATTTTCAGAGCTAACCATTCCTCACACTTATGTTCCTGGCAACGTAGTCGGCAGAAAGGGTTATGGGTACCCACGATTTATTGTGGTAATGTTTTAAACTACAGACTTGTAGTTGGAGAAAATCAAGGTAAATGTTGCTTTTGTTGCATTTGTTCCTGTCGATATTGTTATGAGTGTGTGCATTAGCTATTCATTGGGCTAAGGTTGGTATTTGTAAATATTTCCAGTCATGTCATTCGTACCCTCAACCAATTGGGTTATTTACCAAATATATGCATTGCATACACTAAGTAAGGTTTCTTCTTCTGAAAGCGTGGGATATCTCCGTCGCTGGAAAGGAGCTGTGACAGAAGGAAGGTGGTACATGTATTTGTTTGACAGGCGAGGCAGGATTTTCAGAGCTCTTCGCGACACGCCCACACGCCTGGAAGAACGCCTCAATTCTTGAGCCATTTGATTTGATTTGATTTCACGTACTTTGTAATTGTTTTTAGTTCATTCATTCATTGTCAGGCTTGTTAACAAGACGTTTCTCTGTGATATGACAAATTGACAAGGCATTTTTTTTTCTCCAATTTGGTTGTACTTTGTCCGGTGTGTACTGGGATAGCCTCCGGCATACCCGTGAAGCTGAACAGGATCAGCGGTAAAAAAATAAATGGATGATTGAGCATTGAATTGAAGGTTAATAATCCCTTTTAAAAGTGAAATTAAACTTCCCTCTTTGTGTCACTCATTCATTCATTTTCCGTAACCGGAGTACCCGGAAAACCCACACAGGCACGGGGAGAACATGCAAACTCCACAATGCAGAGGCCGGATTTGAACATGGGTCCTCAGAACTACCATTTTAAAAATGATTTGTAGTGGATGAAATAAAGTTCGTGTTTCATGTTTTTGTTGGTCAAAGATGGAAAAAGGTGCAGACAGAATCATAACAATCCTAAGAACACAAATAGCCTATTGCTATTGCTATACACATAATGTGACTTGGGGAGAAAATATGTGAACACGAGCAATGATACTAATCGGACATAAGAATATAGTCTATAAAGTCCATTACTGGTGCAATGAAGAAAAACATAGCACTTTTACCTCACCATTAGGCTCTCAGGCAGCATGAGTTAATCAGCCTCTTTGCAGTTTTCATTGGAGACCATTGTGTTCTTTCAAGGCCACACTGAATATTCCACACATTCCGAGTCTTTCTAACAATAGTACTTAGTTGGAACTTCTCAACCTCGCACCCTTCCCTGCCAGAGAGGTGACATTCCACGTCCCTAGAGCCATCTTCTGCAGCCGGGGATCGGACCACCAAGGTCCCCGCCTTCGGCTGCCACCCAGCTAACTACACACCGACCACCCTTGGCCTCTCCCACAGGTGGTGAGCTCATTGGAAGGGGACCCATGTAGCCTCTTCGGGCTCTGCCCAGCCAGGCCCCATGGGTGTAGGCCCGGCCACCAGGTGGCTTCGAGCCCCACCTCCAGGCCTGGCTGCAGTTGGGGGCCCCGTTGACCCACATCCAGGCTAAGGAAACCTTGTTCCATATTTTTCATCTTCATAAGGGTTCTAAATATGACCTAATGCAGCCAATTCAATAAATGATGGTTTCCAGTTATTTACAATCTGGGATTGGTAATCTCTTGCATAGAGTATGGTGATAGAGTGGTCGTCATTCAAAGGTTGCAGGTTTGATCTCCAACTCAATTTTGTTTTTGTAAAATTATCCTTGAGCAAGACGGAATCCTTAGTTGCTGCTGGTGCTGTGTCATCAGTGTGTTAATGCGCTAATACATTCCCATCATGACTATATATTCAATTAATCTTTGTGTGATTGGATGAATGAGGTGACAGTCCAAAAGCGCTTTTGAGTACTTTTGAAGGTAGACAAGTGAAACCGTTTTCATTGTCGACCTTCCATTTTGTTCAAAGGTTTGTAATCAATTTGCTCATTAAAAATAATGTAACGTAATCTGTTCTAGGATGGGTAGGCGGCACAGTAGCCAATTGGTTAGCACAGCTGACTCACAGTTCTGAGGTTGGAAGTTCAAATCTGGGCTTTGGCTTCCTGTGTGCAGTTTTCATGGTCTCCCTGTGCTTTAGAGGGGTTTCTCCATGTACTCACGCTTTCTCACACATTCCCAAAACATGTATGTTAGTTTTATTTAAGACTATGAGTGAGTTTAAATGTTTTTGTTTTGTTTGTTTGTGTGTCCTGTGGCTGCCAACTGACTCTCTGTAGCACTCTCTCAAAAGCTGAATCTAAACTATGAGTACATATGTATCAAAGAAAAAATAAACTACCATATTCTTTTACAGAAGCAATTCCCCCAAGAACTGCCTCTTGTTTATGGAGGCAAGCGCCTACAGGTTATTTAATACTGAAATGTGAAAACTTGATTGAAGGCAATCTCCCCAGGAAACAAAAAAGATGGGTCCATGCGGTCGAATCAAACTAAAAAAGTGACTATGAATGAGTGTCAAGTGCTGCTGAGCAAGTGTGGGAGGTTCTGCAGTTCCGCTTTGTGGTGCACGATAAAGACTTTCAGAGGTGCTAATGAGTCCTTCAGCTCTGCTTTTGTTTCCAGCCTTAATCAGTCACCACAGGTCACACATTGTCTACCGCAGCATCTGCTGCTGTTTTGTCACTTCAAAAAGCACAAACACTCAGTGTGTGTATGTGTATGAGTATGTGTATCAGTTCATCACACAAGAAACATTAAAAAATTGGCTGCTAATTTAAGATAATGGAACATTCCACCATGTATGCTAAAATGATTGCACATTTGCTAGAGTAACAGTTACTGTATCTTATTTGGTGAGTGTTTACCCCTACCAGCCATCCATTTTTTTTTTTTATTTATTATTTTTTTTTTTTATGTGTTAGTTACTATGAGCAAATCTGTGAAGTTTTGAATAGTAAATAGACTTAGTTTGATTTTCAGCAGCCTTAACAAAATCAAATGCTTTTTGGCAGCTTTGATAATCTTTTAAAGTACAATGAATGTAATGCATATTATATTTTACCGTGTCTCTGTGGGGACTGCGTCTCTGTGAAGTCTGCGTACATACAGTACGTTTGCCCAACTTCGAGTAACATAACATTGCACTTCTCCAAATTGCCGTTTTGATATTTCCCAGTACTAGTCTTCTGGATTGCCACAATAGTAAGAAATAACGATGAGTTATCAGATTATATTCGTTTTTCGACATTTCTTGCAACCAGCCCTGGGGCAGTTAGTAAAAGAGGTTATTAGTATTAACCAAAGGACACGACCCTACTGGGTGGCGCAAGTTCTGAGTAGAATATTGCACAAGTTCTACTGAGACACACACACACACACACGCGCACACACACACATGCACACACACACACACACACACACCCTCTCCTGTGGCAGTCTGCTTCTTTTGGCTGTGTATATATGCAACATTTGTCTGGTAATTGGTGGCACAGTCAGACTGCATGCTTGTCTGACTGCTCAGCAGCGTGTGTGCTTGCAAGTGTGTGTGTGTTTGTATGTGTGTGTGTGTGCGTGTGTGCATGTGTGTGTGTGCAAGCACTGGCTGTAAATGCAGCATTCGTCTGGTGAGAAAATGTGACCCATCTTGCGAGGCCATTACCCAGAAGCTGTCAGGGAGCTCGACTGCCAGTTTACACTTAGCAAAGTGGGTTTCCCTCTGTGTTTACTTTATACACGCGTACAAAAAACAGTGTTGCAGATGTCACGTCACATACAATTTTGGGCAGACCGGGTTTGGTGTGTGAGAATCACCTGTAGCTGTCATGGACTAAACAAAGGACAGGACACAAATGCACGACCCCTAACCCTATCCATAAAGGACAGTTACAAAAGAGAAGTAAATAGGCTAGGTTGGTACACGTGTGGGGAGTCAGCGAAGACAACTGTATCCAAAAGGAATGAGGCAAAAGGCAAGGTCGTTAATCAGAAACTGGGTCAAGGCATACTCTAAGTTAGGAACTTTCAGCTAGGAATGCTGGGATGTGACGACAAGGTGCAATGAACTGGTGACCAGATATGCATGGGGAAATTAGGGTAAACGGGGCACAGGTGGGGAACATGCTCTCAGGAGCAGGTGTGCACAAGGCAGGGGGAAGCTTACAACCATAACACACACATGACAGTAACACAACCCGCTATCCTGACCAGATGATACGCATTTCTTAAGTCCAGTTTGGTGAAGACCTTGGCTCCGTCCAGGAGCTCAAAGGGAGTGGAGATGAGAGGAAGGGGGTACCTGTTTCTCACAGTGACTTGTGTTCTGGCCCTGAAAGAGAAAACAACCTCCCTCCTGGAGGTGTGGTCCCAGGCAGCAAGTCAATTGCACAGTCATAAGGTCTGTGGGGTGGAAGGGATTTTGCTTTGGTCTTGGAAAAAAACTTCTTTAATGTCATAGTCACAGATGGGTACTTGAGACAAGTCGAGATCTTCAGATGAAGTCTGTGGAATTTCATTAAGAACATATCCTTTGGAACAATTGCCACCCCATGAAATAACCTGCCAAGAGGACCAGTCCATATGGGGGTTATGTAATTTCAACCAAGGGTGCTCCAAAATAAGGTCATAATTCATAGCGCCAAAACCATGAAAACTAATGCGCTCTGAGTGAGTGTCAGGAAATGTCAATGTGACAGTTTGGGTGCAGTGAGTTATCCTGCCCATAAAACTACCGTCTGCGGCCTAAATGTTGCGGTGGCGTTTTACTTGGAATGTTTGAAGTTGCATCTGGCTAAACGAGGAGAGAGTTGAGTTTCAATCAGAAACAGAGTCAACAAATACAGACATTTGAATCTCTTGATCAGTAGACCATAGTGTTACTTTGGGAAGAACATGGGGAAGGTCTTCCTTATTGAGATTTGGAATAACCGCTCCAATTCTTTTGTTACCGGCACTGGCAACTTTGACATGAAAGCACAGCCCTTCCTTCAGCCAACGTTGATGTTCCTCGAGAGAGAGACTGGTCCTGCCCAGTTGCATGGGTTCATCCATGGGGGTGCTAGCCGATGGGAACAGGCTGGGAACAGGTGATTTGCCTTTGCTTGACTGGTCAATGAGGCTCGTTCTCCAAGCGGGTGGTGACGCATCCTTCTGATGACCTCTGGTCGGCGCAGGAGCCAAAAGCCTTTTATCAATCTTTATGGCGAGAGCGATGAGAGTGTCCAAGTCATTGGGCAGGTCTAGTGGGACCAAAGGATCTTTGATGCTGGGAGTCCTTGAAAGATTGTGTCGAGTAGTGCCCTGTTGTTCCACTGACTCTCAGCTGCTAGAATGCGAAACTCAATTGCGTTATCTGACACCCTGCACTTGCCTTGTTGTAAAGTGACAGGGGAGCATGGCAACTCGTGATCTGGTGTGAAGTGCTGGAAAACTTGGTCATAGTCTTTCCGAAAGATGCCCAGGAATGACAAGCGGCAGAATTGCGGCTCCATTCAGCAGTATCCCACACCTCCGCACGAAATGACAAAAGCGATCTTCGCCCGCTCAGTGGGGAAGGCAGCTGCCTGTAGCTCAAAGTTCGCGCTGGGTAATGAACGGGAATGGGTGATGACCGGCTTAATGTTCCCAGAATCCCCCGAGAACTTCTCTGGTCAGGGGAGCTGTCGACAAACTGCTGCGGAGGCGACAGGTGGCGGCATGGTGACTGGTTCAAATGGAAGAAGTGGTACCGTGGCTGCATCAGGCGCTGTGACTGCTGATTCCTTCTTCTGTACAGCATTCATTAAAACTTCAAACTGTGATGCCACCTGTCTCATCATGGCATTCTGATGCTCAGACAGTTCTCCGAGATGTAAGTGAAAAGCAGCAAGCTGCTCATCCTGCTTCATGAGGCATTGGCCCTGCGCTTGAAGAGCATTATGTACTGGGTATGAGTCTGCTGGGTCGATGTTACGGCCAGTTCCTTCTGTCATGAACGGAGCAACGGACAGGGCCCAAATGCACTGCTCCGATGCACAAAGCACAGTTCCAAAAGAGTAGTTTAATAAACAGGCAAGGTTGGTACACGTGAGCAGTCAGCGAAGGCAACAGTATCTAAAAAGTGTGAGACAAAAGGAAAGGTCAGTAATCAGAAACTGGGTTAAGGCTTACTGTGAGTCAGGAACGTGGAACTAGGAATGCTGTAATGTGACGACAAGGTACAACTAACTGGCGACCAGATAGAATGAGACACGAGGTTAAATGCATGGGGTAATTAGGGTGAACGGGGCGCAGGTGGGGAAGATGCTCTCAGGAGCAGGTGTGCACAAGGCAGAGGGAAGCTAACAACCACAACACACACATAGTAGTAGTATCAGTAGTGATAAACCCGTATTTATAAAGGACTGCTGGTATTGTCTCCAAAATACAGTTGTCAGCTCTTCTTCTTTTTCTCTCGTTTAGCCTTTTCCTCTCGTTGAAAAGTCCATTCAAACACATTTGTTTTTTATTCATTTCGATAGCTTATGAGCTTACTTTTGTCACGTGCACGGAGACACAGTTGGATGCACCTGATTTTCAAAATAAAACTTCTTTCACACTCTGATGATCAATATAATATTTTTTTATCAGTCTCTCTATGCAGGCAGCAATTTTTTTTAAATCAGTGAATTTGAGAATAACTGACATGTTCAAGACTGTGTTAACACGGCACTTTTGTCCAAACCAAAGTAAACCAAAGGCTACACCATAAAAAGTTATGCACACAGTAACAACCTGATTGGATTGCGTATGTGATGTATAATTGCGACACATTTGCAGATTTTTACTGTTAAATATCTTGTAGTTTTCTCTCGGTTTTTGCTTTGACGTTAATGTTGGTCGGTGTCCTTTCTGTGGAGTTTTCACATTTGAGCTCAAGTAAACCGAAGCACACTAGTTCCCTTGCAAGATCTCGTTCTTCAAGGGGTCTCTGGCCGCATGTTTATGCACACCAGGTTTCATATGATAGCGTTCCCACTTGACTATTGAACTGCACTAGCAAAGCAATGAATGGCACTACAGATTTGCCCAAAACGTTTTAGAATCTTTCAGTATGTGATGTGTGGATGAGGCTTTGTTATTCAGTTTTAGTTTTCCTGACTCTTCCTTTCTCTACATGTCTTTGGAAGGGCATCGTCATCTGGAGTCACATTGCATCCTTGTCTTTAAATGCCATTGTTCTGAATGAATGTAACGTTGCTGTGTCTGGTCAACACTCATTTTATTAAAAGGTCACAACCTCTATTGGTCCATAGAAGTGTAATCCTGAATAATAATAAAAAAATCTAATTAGGCTTCTGAAAAAGTTAATTTGTGTTGTGAAAACAACAAAAATGTGCCTTAGCTTTAAGCCTGACATTGCATGTAAACAGCATTTTCTAGATTACCTATAATTATGCTTGATTTGCTAAGGTCTGGCAGAGTCTATAATGATGTCACAAGGGCATGACCCCATAATCAGACTTGCGTGCATTGTTTGAAAAAAAAAAAGAAAGAAAAAAAAAACAATCCATGACACTGTTCAAATTACATCCATCAATTTTCAATTCACTTTGTCCACAAGGTGAGTTAGAGACAGTCCCAGCTGAAATATGAACAAGAGGCGGGGTACACCCTGGACTGGCCGCTAGACAATCACAGCGCACATATTGATGAGCAAACTATAACACACATATACACCAATGTGTGTGTTGTGGAATATGGCAGGCAGCCGTAGACCTGAAGTAAACCCGCTCAAGCACGGGTTTACTCCACCTGGCGCCGTATACGCGGCTCCATCTTGGCCCAGCTGTGTTAAAATCCACACAGGTGGGGCTCAGGCACCAAGATTCAAACCCATAACCTCTCGAGTGCCAGGCAGACACGCTATGGTCAAAATCCAATTGAATTTTGATGTTTCATTAGTTTAGACAAAGAAACAGCAATGTGCAGTGTAATAAAAACATCCAACCATTTTCCAAACCGCTTATTCTCACGCGGGTCGCGGGCGTGCTGGAGTCTATACCAGCTATCTCTGGGCGAGAGGCGGGGTATAGTCTGAACTGATTGCCAATCGCCAATCGCAAGGCACATAGAAACAAACCATTCGCACTCACATTCACGCCTACGGGCAATTTAGAATCTTCAATTAACCTACCATGCATGTTTTTGGGATGTGGAAGGAAACCGGAGAGCCCGGTGAAAACCCACGCAGGCACGGGGAGAACATTGCAAACCCAGGATCTCTTAACTGTGAGGCAGATGTGCAAACCAGTCGGTCACCCTGCCGCCGTAAGAAAAAAAACAACAACAAAATCATGATTTTAAAATTGTACAATGAGGAAAAAAGTCACAGTACATTTTGAAATGTAAAAGAAAAGGAATCAGCTGCGATACACATAAAACAGGGCATTGTAGAGAAGAGCAGCATGAAGGAAGCATGATGGTAAAAAAAAAAAAGGCAAAAAGGGGATGACTGACTGAGAGAAAGAAACGAACAAGATAAGCCAGGAGGTAACAAAGAATTGGGAAGGAAATGCAATCAAGTTCCGCTCATTAAACCCACGGCGCTGAAAGGCACTAACGCACATGGAGTCACTGTGAGCCCAGACACTCTCAGTAAGCCCAATATCTCTATGTTTCACTGTGTGTGTGTGTGCATACGTGTGTGTTTGTGGCTTGGAAGTATGTTTTCATTGCCACTTAGCAGTGACTGTCTGTCTTTGATTATTGTAGCAGTCAGCTCATAAGCAATCACACAAACACATGGACACTGAGGAATTTTGTTCTCAGCCACACAAACACATTTTAATCGTATGTATTTGTAATGTACTTATGTTGACCTGCGGGAGGCCTCTTCAAAAGCAAATGAATGAATCGTTACACCACTATTATTTACTCGACATTCTCTAATAGTAGACCATGCCTGTCAATGGTTAAGCTAAAATAAGAATGATCATCATATACAATTACATTTAAAATTATTGATAGCCAGGCCGAATGTCGAGTTCAAGTGACGTTTTTATTTTGTGTATTGGTGTCTTTTAAATGGTGATGACACAAGATGAGAACATGTTCAAAGAGTAAGCTGTCAAGATATCTTCTAATTAATTCAGTCTCATTGGATTCACATATATTTTTGTAAAATATTTTTCATAACCTTTTTCAATGACAAGCATATGTTCTAGATTTCTACCTTATACGAACCCTGATTGTTAAAATATGGCGATACGTGGGCTCCTTCTCGTGTTATGCAAGAACCACTGAATTAAATACAAATAAAATGTACACCATTTAAAAGATGAAATACCATCAAACATATTAGACGGCAACTTTTACCATTCACTTTTCAAGTACAAAAATTGAAGTCCAGCTCAGTTGTATTTAACTTTGAAGTCCTATAGATTAGCATTTAATCTTTAAGAACTGTTTGTTTGTAAGATTGTATTGAAGTTACATTTTTATTTAACTTTTACATGCAACACATTCATATTTTATCATCATGTAAGTGTTTTTTTTTCTTCTTCTTTAAGTGTAGTGATAATGTTTAATTTGTTGTGATCCTTTTGTTATCCGACTTGTCTGATAACGTCAGGGTAATGAGTAATTGAAAAAAACCAAAATGAATTATGAAGAATGAAGAAGAATGATGTTTTTCATAAATTAATTTTAAGCAACTTCTCGTTGGGATATTTCCAGCCGGAAGATACACATTGGACAAAGAATCCACATTAACTGAAAATGTAATAATAACTTTGGGCTGAACTGTTGCTTGCATGCCAAGACATGGCTGTTTTATATATTCATTTCTTCTGCCCATCTCCAGCTACCTCATTAAAGATCTTGAGAGATGATATCATTCCAATATCGGATGCCAACTCAGTTACATATTTGTGACAGAGCGGCTAGGAATACCATGCACCACTTAAGTTGATTGGAAATAGGAAAATAATATTGTATTTAATTATGGTCATACTATTGTGGTAAATTCAAAGCTGGGCACACCTGTGTGTCAGCTGCAGCGAGCATTGACAGGTGGCCATTTTGGCTCTAGAATGATGTTCTCTTTAATTTAGCTCTGGAAGTCTGCCATGTTTTTGGGGGCAGCTTGGCTGGACCCAATCAATACAGATAAGGCGACCTGGCACACGGCCTCGGTGCGTGGTGCAAATGCGTGTGTGCAACAAGTGCAAAGATGTGCCGGGAGCTTAAAGGCCGTCATTGAGAGAGTTGACTTGTCACAAATTCAATGTGAAGGTTCAAATGCCTCAACTGCAGAGTTTGATGCTCTCTACATGTACACCTTTATTTTCAAAGAAAATTCTCCACAGGAAAGCACTTGCCCGAGCAGAAGATGATGTTAGAACCCCAAACCATAGGGCTCTCTGAGCAATGCAATGCCTGTGAAAGTCATTCAAAGACAAAATTCTGAACTAAGTATTAAATAGGTCGAGCTCAGCTGGGACTCTAGTGAGCATAAGCAGCACAGCAGATAAAGGGATGAAAGAGAAACTAACAATCAATAGATGATTGTACATACAGGGGCAAGCCTTTCTCCGCTAAGAAATATTGTCTCTAAGTCTCCAACTATCTCCAGGTCACTAAATGTCTCTGGGCCATTCACAGAGTGGTTCGTTTCCTGCAGAGAACCAACATGTCCTCCTTGCATCTCATTTAACTTCTGGCTTCAAGTCAAAATGGCTGCCTCCCACTGACCAATTTTGTGGGTCACAGGAGATTTCTGCTTCTCGCTCTCCCAGTCTCATGCGCTCTCAGAACATTTGTTCTGACGATGTAAGCGGGTTCACCACGTCTTCTGATGATGTCTGTACTTTAAATACTTGTTTGAAGCTTTATTTTACAAATATATGTTGTTGTTTTGTTTAAGCCTGCCCTCTTCCTGTCAGCCATTTTGGAAATGACATCACTGTTAAATGTTCATCGGAAGCAGAGAGCTGTGATAGAAATTCCTGCTTTGGAAGCGGAACCGCCACTAAACATTTTCAAAAGGTTGCAAAATGTGTATGGGACAATCGTTGTTGAGAAAAAGGGAGATTATATCAAAAAGTCGCTATCAAATCCCACATTTTGGGCTTCATTTCTATGCGTATATTGTCCTTCTATTGCAATGAATAAAGCGAGAGGAAAATTGGGCTCATTACTTTTTGACTGCCCCTCGTACATTTCTTAAACCACACTTTCATGGAAGTATATATCGTTGCCATCAAGGCGAAATCTCCTATGTCCAAATTTGGTCAATTTCATATTTTGTCATTGGTCAGTCCTCACATGGTTATGTTATTTTTTAAAATGAGTGACCAATATTAAGTGTTGAAAATGGCTTGCTCTCTTTGATGAGATGCGGTACTTCTGCCCATGTCAGCGATATGTAAAAAACTCTTTATACTGTAATTAAGGAAAGGTTGTTTCAATGGGTAATTGTACAGCAGCTACTGGAAACAAATGCTGTCACGTTCACGTTTTGCTTGCCAGTAATCTTTCTAATGGACTTCAAAGTGTGATTTGTCTCAACTTGAGATGACCTGCAGTAGAATACTTCCACCAAACATGAGGAATGAGGTCACGGACAGCCAAAAGTCCAAGAACATCCCAGAAAGCAAGTTTCCCGTTCCTGTTCCCATTTCAGCAAGTTCAGCACTCTTCCAAGGATGTTGAAATTTTTCACCGGTTTAATTATCTCTCATATTCAGGCTACAAATTAGGCTATAAATTAAGTGGCATCCACAGTAAGCTATTGTTCCAACGTAATGGGTAATTAGCTGAAGTTCAGGTGACGCACTAGATTTCTACATTGTAATGGGTTCCCGCTGCATAGCGATACTTGTATCCATATGTTAAAAATGAAGCTTCTCCTTGGCATTCACGGTCTGCCAGTAAACGTACCTCAGAGGCAACCAGGTCTCTCCAATCCTGCTAGTAATCTGTATTGAAATTCACTTACTAGAGTCTCATTTTATCACTTAATAGTGTCACTTTAAAAGCTGCTTTACTCCTGCTCTAGCATCTAATTACCCTCTTCAGACATTGTCTTACTTTTAACCTCAGATCATTCACTGTAGAGCCGTAAGTGACAAATGTTGAGCATGATCAGAGATGTGCACCACATGCAGTGGCATTATAGTTACTGCCTGGTTTAATTATCCTTTTACGCCAGGGCTGCTACGACTGCTGACATCCCGATCTATCATGGATAGATTCTTTACGACTCCGACTCTCTGCACTTAGTTGAGTTTTGTTCTTTATATACCGTGACGGGCCAGCATTCCCAAGCTCGCCAGAGTGAACATGATGTACTTCGGGGCCATGAAGTGGAAATGGGATGTGACAGAATTTTCACAGTTCAGCCCATTTTATAGCATCGAAAGTGGTAGCGGGAGAGTTGTCGAGTGAGAGAAATTACCACTGTCGCCACAATTGCATAGGCTGAGTACATGTCGTTACGGTCATTTCGCAGCCTTTGTTGGCTTTCGACGTGTGGTGACGGGCAATGATGATATTGCAGTGAAGTTTGTTGGTACAGGCACATACTTGAATTACGTTATCATTGTCTAATGCATGTCAGCCTCGCCCCGTTCTGAAACTGTGGCTTAATCTACATATTGTTTTCTTGACAAAGAAGTTTGATTGTAAAATACTGTCCTGCATTATTGGTGCAGATTTGTTTTTCCCGTGGAGTATGTTGCTAAACATCGTGTCAAGTGCAGCGATGTTTGTTTTGCTGAATCTGCATCACTAAGAACAATCTAATAGTAAGAAAAAAGTTACAATTATAGAGAGAAGCAAATTACATGTGTGTGTGTGTGTGTGTATATATTTATATCCATCCATTTTCTGAGCCGCTTCTCCTCACTAGGGTCGCGGGCGTGCTGGAGCCTATCCCAGCTGTGATCGGGCAGGAGGCGGGGTACACCCTGAACTGGTCGCCAGCCAATCGCAGGGCACATACAAACAAACAACCATTCACACTCACATTCACACCTACGGGCAATTTAGAGTCTCCAATGAACTCCCTTCAAATGGTTAATTTTAAATGTATCTTGCCTTGCCCAGTATGTTACAATGCTAAAACATTTGATCTTGGGTTCCTTTGTATGTATAAACCAGTTCAAAGTAAATGAACCACAATGAGACTTTGGCTTTTAAATCCTTTATCCACGCAGTGAAATAGTCAATGGCAGCATGATTGTCGATAGCTCATAAGATCTATCTGGATCGTCTCTTTCTTTTCTGTTTGCTGTCTGCTCTATTTGTGTCCCTATAATCTCGCCACTGTGTTGACCTGAGGACTGGCCATTGTGGTCAGCACAGATAAGAGATACTACGCGGGCACAGTAATAGATGGATTATACACTACAGACGGCGTTCAGTGTGTGTATATTGGGTGGGTGAAATAACAGGATTTTCATTGCTATATCTGGGATTTGCTCATTTAAGACTCATTGGATTTAGCAGGGTTCTCTTTGTTTTGCTGCTTTTCCTCATTTTCTGTCGGCTGTTCCTCTCTTTGTGTTTTATGCTGCCTCTGTCCATCTCACGGTCTCCAACATTTTTTTTAACTCCATTTTTGTTCTTTTCTCTCAAAACCTTTTTAAATAGAATCTCTGACAGGAGGACATTTGATATTTTCCCCCATTTAATCCTGTAGTAATACCAAATAGCAGTAAACACCCATATTTAAAGTTTTAAAAAAGACAGAAGTTAGTGCACATTAAGATTTGTTTATGTTATTCTTTTTTTTTTTTCTTACTACAGTGTTTACCAATAAAAAAACAAACAAACAAACAAGTATTGCATTCAATTTGTTATAGGTTTTCGGAAAATCATTGTCCAAAAATGACTGACAAATACTTTATATTTCAATGTCTGGTCACACTGTTAGACATTTCTGTAAATTATTATTTAAGTTATTTATCACATACAATTACAATTAAATGACTTTAAAGTGATTTTACAGTAATTAACTACAGTTTTCACTCCATCATGGGATTTTTGGTTGACGTTACACAGAGTTACTGTAATTTGCGTGCAGCAGAATTGTGAAGCTGTGTGCTCCCAGCATGCATTGCACCACAAAATGTTGAATTGCTGCCGTAATAAAGACATCAATGCTTAATGTTCATGAACAATAAGAACATTGATCATGTGTGTTTATGTTACCCGTTTCCAAAAGCATCACAGGTAAAAACAGCCTTTGGTAATAAAATAAAATAAAAACAGTGGACTGTAGATTATTGGGTCAGTATGAAATAGCATTCTCAATTCTCTCTGTCTTTTGTTAGCTCAATTGTAAACCATAACTCTAATAGATTTATGATATTTTATACAATATGATGCTGGTGACTTTATTGTTATAGTGTATTGTAAATTGGACCAGCAAAGACAAGAAACACAAATTGTTTGCATGTTTGTATTTTCTTTTCTTATGCCAATGGTTCTAACCTTGTTTGGTGTCTGTCATTTGTGTCTTGCAGTTCGGCAGAGGAGAAATTTCGCTGGAACAACCAAGGTAGTAAATCCTTCCACTAAAATCTCATCATAAATGTTATCTAGTGCACCATTGTTTGAATTCTTCTACAGCTCTGTGCTGACTGTGCATATTGCATCTTGCGTTCACCCATTGTTCATATTCAATTCTGTACAAGAAACATGATGGCTGCTGTAGAAAAGGTCTTCTGGGCATGTGTGAGCATAACTAGAACAATAATTTCTTCTCACTCATAGTCTTGCATTTCTGACTGAATGTTGAGTAAAAACCACACAAGCGATCTACGTTCTAATCAATATCTTGTCACTCAAAGCTTGCATTTTTTTTCTTGCAAACATGCTTGCCACACCGTTTCTTTATCTGTCCGGTTTGACCTTTGACTTGTGATTAATATTTCCGCAAAGGTAATGACTTAAATGAGAAAGGTGGGGTCTTTTTTTTTTGTTCTTTGAAAGCATTTTAATCTTAAGTCTTTTAAAGTGGCAGCTTTGCCCTGTACTGTAAAAATGGTATCAAAGCAGTCTCCAGAAATGTTAGATTCAATTCTTTGGCATTGAAAAAGGAAACACTTTCTCATTCCACTTAGTCCTTTTGATGTTGTCATAACTCCTTTACCATTAAGAACCCATCACCTCTGAATAAAAAAGGTTTTTAAAAAATGAAATGAATTTTGGGCAGGGTGACGATAGTAGTAAGTCCAGCATGTAGCAGTGCAGACTATAATAGAATTGGTTTCCCCCAGTGTCATTTCTGTGCAATAGCATCAACTAAAGTCAATAAAACTGTCCTCCGTAATCCGCTCACGAAAACCTCTACTATTACCATTTGTCTCCCTCTCGCTCAATAAGAGACTAATGTTGCTCCTAGGACTCGCTTAGATGGATTTGTCCACTTGGCGGCCAAGGCAAGGCTAACCTGTAGACATCAATGCCACAAGATTTGTTGCAGTGTTATTAATTACATATACCCCTTGACTCAGGCTCCGCCCTTAGGGTCTGATTTACAAAGATCCCAAATAGTGGGTGCTAAATTGTGTGTTCACACTCAGAAACTGTGTGCGCTCTTGGTAGTTATGTTGCGAGTCATTTACAAAGATTGGAATCTTTTACTGAGAGCCCTAATAGCCGGCACTAACTTGCATGTTCACTAATGCTAAAACAAAAATTTAAAATGTTTTTGCTGGTGACAACAGGTGTATAAGTACAGGAAACAGTCATATTTGCACCGCAAGTGCAAAATTAAATTTAAAGGGATGGCATTGGAAGTGTTAATGGAAGACAAACTAGACAAACAAATATATTACGGAGTGACAGAAAACAAATCTGTTGCTTTGATATTTTTGGTGAAGCCAGCAACCGCATAAAAGCCATGTTTTGTTTGATTTAACTCGTCCCGTGTGCTGTTCCTGCATAAGATTGCGTTTAAAATTTGGTTTCAAAACTGCTATGGGAGAGGCCACCAGCAGACAATTGTCAGAGTGTGCTGGAATGAACCGGGCACAAGCAAATGCGAGTTCTAAGGATTTTCAACACTCATGACACCTTGTGACTGGCTCCAAGTCAGCCCTTAAATCATTCAAACCTCACAAGATCCATTTCTCAAATGATGTACATGGAGTTGTTCTCAGCTTCCACTCTTCTAGGAAGGCTATCTACAAGGGTGTGAAGTTTGCCTCTGGGATTTTTTTAATTTTTTTTTAAACCAACCAAAGAGCATCAGAAACTGAATAAAAATAAAAATTGGCAAATCTAAATAAAACGAGTCCACATCGAGGTTTTGCGCTCTGTTGAATTCCACCCGTAACAAGGTTAAGTCCTACATCTCTATAGTGTCTAAGCCACGTCCTTGCAGACTAAGCTACTTCCACCCACTGATTATGCATGTTTGGGCCTTGCCTTGTGCACTGTGGCACAGTCATGCTTAGAAAGTAAATGGCCATCCCTGAATATATAGTATACTGTACAACTTGTGACCTTAAGGTCTAGGTTTGTTTTAATCAGCACTCCCCGTATAGTAAGATATGGCTGTAGACATCGATAGACAGCCTTGATATGTGACAGAAAGCTGCGCCCTGTAATGTTTTCTTTTTATGCTCTGCACATGCAGATGGACAGAAGGACATAGAGGAGGAGCTGACAACAGGCCTGGAGTTGGTGGACTCCTGTATCAGATCGCTCCAGGAATCAGGCATCTTAGACTCGCAGGACACCTCTACGGGAGATCGTAAGACCATTGTTAAGATTACTATTATATGACTTCATTAATAATAACATAACTTTCTTAATTCTTTGGTGAAATTGGAAACATGATTTCTTGGAATATAATACCATTGGATCTTCCACATCAATACTGCATATAGCATAGTAGTGTTCATATATTTCCCTTGATTGTTTAGAAGAAGCATCCTTTGTCCTGCACGGGGAAATTCCCGTTATACACTTTTATTTTTTAGGAGCATTTTTAGGAATCCGACTTACTCCCAGCAATGTGGACCAAATTCTGACACTGGTTGTACAGGGACTGAACATTCCGTATCAGGGGATTTGGTACTCCATACTCCCGAAGAGCCCGCCATGGGACTCCCTGAGGGAGACGGTCAAATGCCTTCTCCAAGTCCACAAAACACATGTTGACTTGTTGGGCGAACTCCCATGCACCCTCGAGGACCTTGCCAAGGGTGTAGAGCTGGGCCACTGTTCCACGGCCAGAATGAAAACCACACTGCTCCTCCTGAATCTGAGATTCGACTTCAGACGGACCCTCCTCTCCAGCATCCCTGAATAGACCTTACCAGGGAGGCTGAGGAGTGTGATCCCCATGGAGTTGGAACACACCCTCCGGTCCCCCTTCCTAAAAAAGGGACCACCACCCCTCTCTGCTAATACAGAGGCCCTGTCCACGCGATGTTCCAGGGGTGTGTCAACCAGGACAGCCCCACAACATCCATCCAGAGCCTTTAGGAACTCCAGGTGAATCTCATCCACTCCTGGGTCCTTGCCACCGAGGAGCTTTTTCACCACCTCAGTGACCTCAACCCCAGAGATAGGAGAGCCCGCCTCAGAGACCCCAGACTCTGCTTCCTCATGGGAAGGCGTGTCGGTGGAATTGAGGAGGTCTTCAAAGTATTCTCCCCACCGACTCACAACGTCCCGAGTGGAAGTCAGCAGCACCGTATCCCCACTATACACAATGTTGATGGTGCACTGCTCGCTTCTCCCGAGAGGCCGGATGGTGGACCAGAATGTCCTCGAAGCCGTCCGGAAGTCATTTTCCATGGCCTTAACAAACTCCTACCACGCCCGAGTTTTTGCCTCAGCGACCACCAAAGCTGCATTCCAGTTGGCCAGCCGGTACCCATCAGCTACCTCAGGAGTCCCACAGGCCAAAAAGGCCTGATAGGACTCCTTCTTCAGCTTGACGGGATCCCTCAACGCTGGTGTCTACCAATGGGCATGGGGGTTGCCGCCACGACAGGCAGCGACCACCTTACGGCCACAGCTCACATCGGCTCCCCCAGCAATGCCAGAGGTGGGACTTGAAACGCCTTCTGACAGGGGATTCTGCCAGACGTTCCCTGCAGACCCTCACAGTACATTTTGGACTGCCAGGTCAGACTGGCGTCTTCCCCCACCATCAGAGCCAACACACCACCAGATGGTGATCAGTTTACAGCTCCGCCGCTCTCTTCACCCGAGTGTCCAAGTCATGCGGCCACAAGTCTGATGACACAACCACAAAGTCGATCATCGAACTGCACACACACGTGCTTGGTGCCTCTCACCATGGGCAACTTCAGAGTGGAAGAGAGTCCAATCCCTCTCCAGAGGACTGGTATCAGAGCCCAAGCTGTGTGTGGCGGCGACCCCGACTATATCTCGAACATTACCCTTTGCGGCTACGGTTAGGGTTACATATGTATGTGTATATATATATATATATATATATATATATATATATATATATACGCACACACACACACACACACACTCTGACATCAACTTCTGTTTGACCCAGTTTTGTACCCGCTTTGTCCATATTTGGCTAAGACCGTCCCCTTTTCTCTGATTGGTTGCCTCCGTGTAGAAGACCCACTCGTGAGACCACGTGTTTTGGCTCAGGAGCGGAAAGAAAAGGCGACGCTCTTCGCGTGTGACGTTCGAGAAATTCAAGTTACCTGATTTCAAGCCTCTCGGCAGAAAGAGACTCAGGAATACGTGGATGATTTTAATTAATATTTCATGTTTAGTATACGCCATAGAGACAATATTATGTCCCAAATACTAGAAAAAGTTGATTTGGGAAAATACAGGACGTTTAATTGCAAGACTCGTGATTGAAAGTTTTTTGATAGCATTCCTTTTTGAGGGTTATCCATCTTGGATTCACCTCTACACAGAATGGGTTGCTGTTCCGTATATTATCGGAGAAAGTGGATCACTCATTGCTTTTGTTGCTATCCCTAGGACACTTTACACAATGCATTTGACAAGATTGGAAGAAAACAACTTTAAATATTTCCAAATGATACTTTTAAATGAGTAAATCAATAATATCTGAATCAGTTGTCTCAACAGTATTTCAAATTCTATTGAAACATTGAAAGTTGCTTTATTGTAATCCCGCAGTGCAATGAGTTTGTTTCTAACCTCCCCCCGTGAGAGCCAGAGGAACTCCCTATTGCCTCTGTGCTACACTCTCCACTCTTCTACCCCCCTTCAGTCACAGATATCATACCCATGCCTTTGCTCCAGTTCACCCCATGGGAGCGAGGTAACTGTCGGGAGACACGCAGAGTCGTTCCAAGAGTTTGATATGCTAATCCTTCCTTGCCGATGTGTCAGCTGGCCTGCTGCTCACAATGCAGAGAGGAGCACGCACACATTGACACATACACACACACACACGCAGATGCACAAACACGCGTGCACAAGCACACACATGATGTACAATGAGTGTACAGGTGAATACAAACTGTTTATGTAGACACATGCTATCATGCACAGGTACGTACAGTACATGTAGAACTTGCCTGCAAAGACAGACATTTTATATTACATTCCTTGGACAAAAAAAACAATAATAAACATGAAATTGAGAGATAAATGAAATAAGAGAGAGCTATGAGGATGTTGGGAGAGGTTGAAAGTTGTCCAATGCAAAAGTTCATCCACTAAACTCATTGTAAAATGAGTAGAATTGCACAACACAGACCATCTTATTTGCCAAAAGGATAATTTTTTCCCCTTCTACTAATATGCCATCAATGCTGTCAGATTTGAACAATATTTGTTGTTTGTATGATATTGCCCTTATTGGATTTCTTCCCGTCGCTATCACACTTTTCTAGAAATGAGGAAAAGCCGAAGGATTTAGCATTCTCTAAGAGCTTTTGTATTTTTTACCCCCAAAAGAGTTTGTTGGCATCGCTTTGTTTGCCACTTCCTGTCCACACTACAGTTCATGATATATGACCCTCAAGAGCCATTACACTCTAGGTAGAATCATCATGTATCATACCGTTTATAATCAATAATTTTTATATGGGGGCAAACTGGAAAAGAAATGAAAATCCTATCTGTCATCCATCCATCCATCCATTTTCTGAGCCGCTTCACCTCACGCGGGTCCCGGGGGCGTGCTGGAGCCCATCCCAGCTATCATCGGGCAGGAAGCGGGGTACACCCTGAACTGGTCGCCAGCCAATCGCAGGGCGCATAGAAGCAAACAACCATTCACACTCACATTCACACCTACGGGCAATTTAGAGTCATCAATTAACCGAGCACGCATGTTTTTGTGATGTGGGAGGAAACCGGAGTGCCCGGAGAAAACCCACACAGCACGTGGGAGAACATGCAAACTCCACACAGGCGGGGCCGGGAATTGAACCCCAGTCCTCAGAACTGTGAGGCAGACGCTCTAGCCAGTCATCAACCGTGCCCCAATCTGTCACATCTTTCTAATTTGAATATTTGTCGTTCTGCACTTCCAATGATTCATTACTTATTTGTGTTACTTTTTCCACTTAACAGCTATTTTAGTCCATGTAATATCGTGAATGTCTCCAAGTATAGGCTTGCTTAATATACGAGCATGTGCTCTTTCACTACCTTGTTTTAAATCATTTTCTATGATCACATTTTTTTTATGTGTTAAAGGAATGTTCATGGGCCCCAATTGTATATTTTCTAAAACCCTAATCATTAATGACTAGGAATAACTGCTCTGTTTGATTTGCTGCCCCGTATCGGGCAAGGGCATCTTACGTACCCCCTAAAGTGGGTATTTAAAATATGCCCCTCACAGTCGGCACCAGGAAGATTTCTCACAGCTAATTAGTGAATCCAAATCCAAATGATATTTGTTGTTTAATAATACATAATATCAAAGTCAATATTTATCAAAGATCCTCCGAGCATTATGGAAATATAAATTAAAAAACTCCAATTATTTTCCAGGGTTTTACTTGGTGCGCTATAAAGATTTAAGAAATCTGATTGTTGGATCCTATTTGAGGTTGGTTCAGGTAGACTGTTAGTTTGTGTGGCTGTGCAGACAAATTGGAAATAACAGATTACAGTGTCCAGTAATTCACATTTTATTTATTTTAGTGCTTTTTTATTTTTTTTTGTCAACTACTTTGTTCTGCATAGCTGTTTTCAGTGGAGAATTTCAGTTTGCATGACACATTAGCACACAGGCAAATGAAGATTATTTTTTTTTAAATTATTATTATTATTTTTTTTAATATACACACATCCAGTTCAGCGCATATGGTAATAAAATACACTCAAAGCATAAATCCACTCCAACATTCTGACTGCTATAGTGCAGCAACACAGCAGAGTAAATGTGCTTTATGCTCGCTGTGCAGTGTGCATGCTAATCTATGGGAGGTGGTCTTTTATAGTTTTTTGTTTGTTTGTTTGTTTGTTTGTTTTTTGTACCCGAGCATGCAGTGGTGTACGCGTGTTTTTGTCTGTGCGCGCTTGACTTGCACGCTCCTCTAAAGGGTTTCTGAATATAGACAATTTATGAAATATTAAAATATGTCAATAGAGAATGTTGGCAATGATGTGAAAGGAAAGACTCAGCTTTTGTGTGATGAAGGAATCAGTGCTGTCCACAGCCACGCATGCAGATGTACTGTGTATCCAGGTTAAAGATCATCATCCTTGGAAGGATTAGGGCAAGTGGGTGTGTGTGTCCATCCAAATCTGAAAATGTACAATAAGAGAGTATTTTATCACACTCCATTACTCTCACTAAAATGTCTTTTTTTCCCCAAAACTCTCCTGGCCCTTCCACTCACGTTATGTGGATTCAGTAGAGCCTTCAGTGTTTGCCATCTCAGCGATAATGTATTTATGAGGCACCCTGAAGCATCCACTACCATATGAAATACACCTACAGTGGCATACAAAACAACCTTCCCTGGCTCTGTACATGGCAATGCGGTTTGAGTGCACGTGTGTGTATGAATTCAGCTGAGGCATCAAGTCTTTCACTGCGTGAATTGCATTTGTGGCTGTTGACCCAATAGGAATCTATATATTGGACAGGAAGGCCTTGACCGAGTAAACTCACCCAGCTCCCTTCGCTTAATACTCCATTTTAAATAATGCATCTCCACTCACTCGTACAGGAGCCTTTCAATGTATTTAATCGTGACTTTTCAATTTGCCCAAGCTGCATGTTGCCAAAATGCATTTCCAGAGTGACTCCATTTGCGTCAGCTTCTGGTGATGTCCCATAAAATTATTCCTTTCTTCCATGCATCCCTTGACTTGCAATTTGTTTGGATTTACAGGTAGAATACATTGTCTTGGTATTTTACGCATGACAATGGTTTGCGCTCTACATTTTTATGCAACTTAGAGGCTCCGGCACACCGAGCAACGTGGCCCAACCCGACTGAACTGTCGTGCAGTATGCGGGGTTTCGCAACTGTTTTTATGAGTGACCGATCAGTCGGCCGCTGGTTTTTCCGCGATTCAAAATATAAATTACCGGTCGGTGCATGCCGTGGTGACGTCGCAGATTACATCCAATAAAAATGCAACTAGGCTTTCACTCATGCTAAAAATACATTTCCTGGTATTAAGCGAGCTATTGAAAAAACAGCCGCCGTACAGCCCCTAAGCCATACAAATACATTAAATACAAGTATCAAATATGTTTTATAACTATACTTAACTATATTAATAATTTACAACGTACCTGCGGATGAAAATACGAAGCTCGGGCAATAATTTACGTGAGTGGTATGTAACACACCGCTTACATTGAAGTGAATAGCAGTGAGCGAGCAAGTTTTTTGAGTCTCATTCAGTATTTCAAAAGCTGATAAAGTACATTTTTTTTTACATTTTATTGTGGTGGATTACATTATTAGAGTGAGACATACAGATCTCATAGTACATGCTGCGTCAAATTTCTTTTTCTAACAATTTGGAATTTTGGTACAGATTTGAGCAATAATGGAAGTTGACACACATGATTTGCTTTCGAGGGCCACATAACATGATGTGGCGGGCCGCATCTGGCCCCCGGGCCTTGTGTTTGACACCTATTCTCTACAGTATATGTTAAAAAAAAGAGTAACATGTCTATAATTAAAACCCCTTGATGGGACACATCAGTACTATCACCCCCATAAGTGAATTAATCAAGAAAACATGAAAAATTGAACAGCTAATAAGAGTAATGGGAGAGCTTTGGCTTTTGCACAGTCTGCTCCTTTTCTCCTCTGGTGATTCATTTAAGTTCATTTTAAACTTTATGTTGCATTTGGGGAAATGCAGGCTTTACAATCAACAGAAGAATTGGGTAAATGTTTACGAGAGCATCGATTGTTTTTTTTTTGTCGTCCTCTAAAACCGAATTCTATTCTTCTTAACTCTTTCCCTATGGGCATAATTAATAGCATAGCACCCTGCATAGTAGATTTTGGGACATCATAGTAGCAGGATAGCGTGTAACTCGCCAGAGAATTCAACAAAGAAGAAAAGAAGGAACACAAATGTCTTGAAATACTCTCTGTCTGCATTTTTAAAACAGTGCTTTGGTTTTGCTTCGTGTCTCCAAATAGGTTGCTTCTGGGTGCTTTAGTAGTAATATGAAATGAATCATGAATTCATAACTGGAGTTATTATCATGTTCATGTAAACAAAGGAAATCCAGTATGTTAATGACTATTGGGAGGCAGATGAGATTTCATTGCATTTACCGATATTACGCCAATTTTAATGACATGCAAAGTGAAAGAGAAGATTTCGCAAAATGTCATACTATTCTCATACGTTAATGCATGTAAAAATATAGACCTCCTGCTGCTGAGTTTGCAGTGATTTGGAGCGGAAACAAACAAGAGCAGGTGGGGCGTATTCAGCTAAGACAGATGCAGAGAGGATGAAAAGTGAAACTCGAAAAAGAATGTTTTCAAAGGAGGTCAGAAACATTTTAGGGTCGCAGAGCATTCGAGGCGAGAATAACATAGTAGATAAAAAGCAAATGGCTGTCTTGAGGAAGAAGTGTATGCCAAATTGTTTTATTTCATAATGCCTTGCAATCTTTTGCCTGTTACAAACCGATGCTGTTGCATTTGCTGGAGTCACTCTTTTCCCATTAAAAAAAAAAAAAAAAAAAAACGAAATGCACCAGAGGGCACGTGGCACATAAACTGGGTTGCAAAACACTTTGAAGGCCACAAACAGAATAAATCTTTACACAGTTAGTTTTGGAATTTTAAAAAAAAAAGAAAAAAGCAACATTGCAGGAGACAAGCCGAGACCTAAGTGGATTTTTACAATGATCAAAAGTTTCTTTCAACTCATGACTCTTGAGCTAAGAAATCCCATAAAAACTAACTCAACTGTCTCTTTTCTCTGCACGGGAAAGAGAGAAATAGACACCACTTTAATGTCTAGTCATGACATATTTATTCAAATTATTGAATTTTTTCATTCTTTTTTTTTTCTCTTTGTTTTTTACCTTGTGTATGAAATGCGCAATAGAAATAAATTTGCTTTGCTTTGCTTTGTCCCGATGTTGTTGACGTTTCTCTTTATCTTTTCCCTTTCGCCCTCCAGGACAAGGACTTCTCTCACATAGCGCTCTGCAGCTCAACAACCAGGATGCCTATGCAGCTGCCGGTTACCATAGTAACCAAGCCATGGCGCTTGGCGAAGTGGTCACGGGTCGCGGCGGACATGTTGGCGGGGCTGTTCACAGCTACAACCAGGTACACAAGACACCCCCCACCTCCTGCTTACTACCCGAGCGAGAGTCAAGTCACGTTCCTCCACACTCCAGGTGACGTCCAGCCGGGCAGCTGCCCAATTGATGGGGACAGACTCTCCATCCCAGTCCCATAGAGATTCATTTGCCCAACAGGCCATTGGAAGCGCCTTCCACATGCCCAGTGAGGGTGGACCTGCGCTTTCTGGACCATCCATGTATTACTCCTGTGCCACCTTGCCTGCACAGGTACAGAAATCTCTCCAGTAATGCTTAAACCTATTCGATGCCAGAAAGAAAATCGCTGAACCCAAAAGTACAGGAACGTAAACTGGCATTGGGTGTAAAAGGTTATAGAAAATAATATGGCATGGTGTGAGTCTGATTTAATTGCAAGCAGAGGTGAAGATGTGGGGTCAGGGTGGAGTATTTGTAGCAGGGGGATGCAGCTGCTCTCGCTCAAGCACATACACCTGCGGTCCCTCTCTCTCGCACGCACACACACACACACACACAATCAATCACAGGGAATATATAGACAGACAACCATTCACACCAATGGGAAATTTCGTCTTCAATTAACCTAATGTGCAGATTTTTGGGAAATGGGAGGAAAACCAGAGAAATCATAAACCAGCACTTTCTCTCAAACATCTTGGTTCAATTCCTGTAGACCACAGATTCCAAAGTATCTGTAGAATACTGCGGTTGTTTCTTGTTTCTTCTTCTGTCCTTCATGCATTTCAGCAATCCATTACGAGGGGTCGCCAACATGCCCGCTGGCACCAAGGATCACATGCGTAGCCCATGGGACCTCTTCTAAAAATAGCTCACCCGTGATAGTACTTTGTGATTTTCTAGGACTGTTGTAGAAAATGCAAACCCTTGCAGATATTTATAGAAGGTGTTGCGCATTGATACTTAATCTCTTTCCTACCTTCATACCTTGTTAAGTCATTGTTGATAATTACTGTGATTAATCATTAAAAAGATCAGTGTGTTCCCATAGATGACATCATTATTAATAACATTTGTTATTTTACAAGTGTGTCTCAGACTGGGCGCCCTTTGCATTAATCAGTAGTTAAGAAGTAGTCAAAAAGGTCGGTGACCCCCGATCCTTTTCTAACCACTTTTTGATTGAATTTAATTTCACCACTTTAATTAAAATGAAGGCGGCACGGTGAGCGACTGGTTAGAGCGTCTGCCTCACAGTTCTGAGGACCGGGGTTCGATTCCCGGCCCCGCCTGTGTGGAGTTTGCATGTTCTCCCCGTGCCTGCGTGGGTTTTTTTCCAGGCACTCCGGTTTCCTCCCACATCCCAAAAACATGCGTGCTTGGTTAATTGATGACTCTAAATTGCCCGTAGGTGTGAATGTGAGTGCGAATGGTTGTTTGCTTCTATGCGCCCTGCGATTGGCTGGCGACCAGTTCAGGGTGTACCCCGCCTCCTGCCCGATGATAGCTGGGATAAGCTCCAGCACGCCCGCCACCCTTGTGAGGATAAGCGGCTCAGAAAATAGATGGATAATTACAATTAAGCTCTTTAGCGTTCATTCTTGCAAAATTTCCTTAACCTTTTTTTCATTTTTTTAGCAGAAAACGGTGGGTCACTCGTTCTATGCAATCATATGCAAGTCCATTTGTTCTGAGAGCTCATTCACAAAGCTGCTCTGGCACATCGGAGCCTCCACTTGTCAGTCCCCAGCACAGCTCATCACTATGAATATAATGACTACACGGGTTAGATTAATATTTCAACTTGGTGACATTCCCTTTGAATGAAGTACAACCTCTCTGTTTCAGCGTGTCAGCTCCCCTCTGCAGGTGATGGGCTCTCCTACCAAGCTGCAGCGCCTGGGTTCAGCCTCCTCCGACATGCCCAGCTATGCCACATTACAGCGGGTGTCGTCGCCCAAAAAGTCGCCAAGTCGTCTTGCCAAGTCCTACAGGTTGCTTCACGTTCATTCTCCCTAGCTAATTTCAATAAATCGCACATAATGAAGCATTGTACCCACCCCATTGCACAAAAAAAAAAAAAAAAACACTACAACAATAGATGTGCCTGTACATTGTAACGAGCCAGAAATAATAATGCTTATAACTGGACAGTTGTTGAAGGCAGTGGTGGAGAACTAATAGCTAAATGAACTAACCAAAACATCCCAAACACCTGTGATGTAGGATGCGGTGCTGATCCACAGCTAACTACAACATCTAGTTCAATGAATACTTCTCTGACAATAGCAATCAGATCTAATAATTACTGTATTATTTTCATAAAGGTAATATTTGATTATGAATAGGACAAAACACAGAATTGTTAATGCAGCTCCTGTATTGGAACTCATACAATCGTGTAGTGTTATCTCAAAACATATCAAGGTTGAGTACATGCTCGAAATGTTTCTAAAAATGCTTTCCGTGCAGCACCTCATCACCCATCAACGTGGGGCCACCGGGCGGCGGTGGCCCCTCCTCCCCACTTTCCATGGGAGCCCCATCAGGAGGAAATCACACCTTGTCGCCTATCCACCAACTGAGCTCAGTAGTGGGCAGCTACGCCACCTTGTCGCCCACCAAGCGCATGCTGCATCACATCGGAGGAGAAACATACAAAATTTCCCATGAGCTGTACGCAAACGCAACCCTGAAAAGGCCTGGGAGCCTGGCAGGTAGAGGTCGAGATGATTTTCGTTACCTTTCTCATATTTCCATCATTATTTGTGAATGAGAAGCGGTGGCACAGCAGCTACTTTAGTCTCATTTGAGGAGTATTAAGATTGCGCTGAAAAGAAAAGTTTGGGATTGTCTTAATGTGTAGTGCTTAACAAACAAACAAAATCAATAGAAGCTCTTCAGCCGCAATTAGATTTTTAATGCTAAAATGTAAATATAGCTTTATCACATCATAGCACATCACATCGTAATTTCATGAATACGATGAATAAATTGTTATTATTTAAAAAAAAAAATAGTTCCAACGTTTGAATGTAGTGCTTGATTATTGTTATTATTTTATTTTTTTTTACTTCTCAGAGAATCCTAGTTGAGCCGACTCAAATGTTGGTATGAAAAGGTAAATTGAGCGTGTTCCTCACTCTATTCCTGATTCCTGTTCAAAATGGTAAAATGTTGAGAGCTCGCTGAAATTGAAGATGAGCATTAAAGCACTTGCCTCTTTTTCCTTCTATGCCAGGTGCTCTCGCACGTTTGTTAAGCACCGAATATTTCAATTGTACCCTGAATAATGTTCGACAGCAGCGATAGAAAATGTTTATACGTGAATTGCCTGCCTCTGTTCTGACTGATAATCCACTTGGGACTTCCATTGGACCAATCAAATTTCGGTTTGTGGAGGCAAAGTCCTTCTTGTTATTATCATTTGTGAGATGCTGATTACTCTTTCCTTAGTGATCATTTTCAAACCGCTTGCATAGAAATCCTTATAGGGATTAATCTATGACAAATAAACACATAAATCTAATCAAAGTATACTCAAATAAAGCTACTATGTAAGTTTCTTTGTGCTACTAATATTAATAGTAGAATACATTCAAAAAAGATATGTATTCTGTAGTTACTTTTCCACTGGCTATTTTTTTTTTCCAAATATTGTATAATGCAGTTTTTACAAATGTAAATAAAGTGTACACATAATAATATGAGAAAACAAAATGCAAACTGGAAATAGTTGTTTTTTTCTTTCATTTGTTCAACTCGGTGTGAATAGCCTAACCCCGACAACAACACACTCCAAAACAATGACAAGGCATATGCGCACCCTCTTTGAAAATGTCATTTTGCAAAAAGAACTTTCTGTATGTTGCAATGACACCAAAATGTTTCTGAATGGTTATTATTTTCAAAAACGGCACTAGCAACAACAGCATCTCTGGGGACCTATACGGAAAAAAATATTGACTCTTTTCTTTTGTTAGTACAGACGATAAACATACTTGAAAAAGGGGAAATGAAATGGGTGCACTCCAATATTATCTGCAGCTCATTGTCCCATTGTGCAGTTTTACCTCAATGTCCTCAGTTCGTGTGAATCGTTCTGTCTTTGATCGTAACCTTCATCGTTGCTGTGCGCCACAGGCTCCAGAGGTTCTTACAGCAGCCAGCACAGCCACCTGGGCTCTGAGTTGCGAGCGCTGCAGTCTCCTGAGCACCACATCGATCCCATCTACGAAGACAGAGTTTACACCAAACCCAACCTAAGAGGACAAGGTGAGCTAAAATGAGGGATGGGCGGATGTGAAATGCACACAGAAAGTACGCAGAGCGTGTTTACTCAACATGTTGAGTAAATATCTACAAATACAATCGAAATAATTGTGAACCTGAGGAAAAAGCAAACACAAAATAGACAGATGAAGGCCAGATGGCACCTTTCGACCGAATTCTGAATTCAACTCGAGTGGCAGTATTTGATGAAAAGTTGCACATACTGTAAATGATCCCTTTCATTAAACAACATTAACAAAAAACTATGTTGTAACTGTAAAAGCCTTTATAAAGTTGACTTATAAGACAGTCGACGCTAACAGAGAAAACAAGTGGGGGGCATCAAAATATCTAGTAACGCACATGAAAAAGATTTAAATAGCCCCAAACTATAAATAGCTCCATCAGGCTGTGGACCATCTAAATTTAGAAACTATTGAGAAAAAGACTAATGAAAGAAATAGAGTACAGAGGGATGCAGCATGTACTCACTCAGTAAGTTTTGGGGGTTTATTATAAAGAATGATTTGCTGAAGAAATATTCACGTTTCATCTGATTGTGGCGTACTATTTACCGGATCAGGTAGGCAAATCTAATTGGGGTCTCAATGGCAATTTTCCCTCAGTCACAGTCTGGTAGATAATTAGTTTTAAGGCTGACAATTAATCGGAATTAATCCCCTCGGTGAATTGGCTTGGGCGCTTTGTAATAAAAGCAAATCACCCTTGTCCTAAAATGTTTGCAATGAAGTGTTGGCGAGCTCCTGCTCGAGGAGTCATACAACTATTTATTGCAGCATGAACAGAATGAGCAATTATAAGATCTTATAATATTATATTGCAGAACCCTGGCTTGTCGCTCACTCACGCACGGCACCTTTGGGTCACTTTCTTTTGTCATATTTCAGGCTGGGGCACAACTGGAAGTTTTTATGACCCTCCAAAATGGGAAAGGTTTATCTCAGTGATTTTACAGCCATCTGACACGCCACATTATAACCTAGCACGTTCGAGAGCCGTATTTGGAAAACCTTTCGAGAGAGAATAATTCTCACTTTTGAGTCACACTTTCCAAAGGATATGAATTTAACAAGTCGCTGATGCATTGTGCAGGTGCACAATAATCATTTTGTGTGAATGAATTGCCGCACCGCAGGTTTTTCCAATACTTTGGATTTGATATTATATTTACCTTACAGGGGATAATGAAACTCACTCCATCAAAACAGTTGTCAATGATGCAGATGTAATGTTTTAAGTGAAACTCTTACGTGTATGTAAGAAATGAAAATGTCATTTGTTATGCATGTAAACACTCTTAATAGTACAACTTAAAAACTATACTTGAATAATAATAATAATAATCCTGGTTTCTTACCTTTTTTTAAATCTCTCATCATCATTAGCATGCTTTTTTGGTGGAATATCTTGTGACTAATACGTTTGTGAAACAGTTAAAACAGCCGTATGAATGTCAAAGAAAATGGCAAAAAATTAATAAGCAACTTTGTTGTCTTAGAATTGGAATATTGTTGTTTAGAATCAATAATTATTTATTTTATGCATTTAATTGTGTTGATTGTTAGGTTTAATTATTATCATTGCGTATAGGTTGCACTTGCATGTGTGCGCGTAACTTTTTTTTTTTTTTTTTTAAATGATTTCTATTATGCAAGGTGCCCATGATGTATTTTCCAATCTTGAAAGAGGTTTGTCATGTGGTCTTCTTGGCAGAAATGAAGAGCATGTCTGTCTCATTTGTAAGCTACCGTCTGCTTTATGTTTTCTGATATTCTTCTGTCATTTTAGTTTTTGTTTAAATGAAAACTTTGGTGAGTTAGCTTCCAATCTGAAGTCATCCCATCTGTTCATAAGTTTCCCCTGCCTCATTTACAGATGGTGTTTTTACAACTGCTCTTTTATTTCTTTTGCTTCTTCCCTTTCCACGTATTTTCTTCTGTGCTCTTTCTACCATTTGTGCTGGTGATGTCGCATGTGTGTACAACCTGGTTTTGGCACTTCGGTACACCGTCCTCTTCCTCCACTCTGCTCCTCTTCAACGACATTAGTGGTGAACCAACTGTACCAAGAGGTCCTCAACTATCTGCTCTGTCCCTATACTTTAGCCCCACATTCCCCCGGTGTCGACCCAATCCCCTTGCAGCGAACGGGAAGCCAGAGTGCCGCCTCCACCTTCCAAAGAGGCAGCTTCGCTACAGGAGGTGGACCTGACTACAGCAACCCATACCGCACGTTGCAGTTCTGCCCGTCCACCGAGTCGCCTTACAGCAAGTCAGGCCCGGCCCTCCCTCCCGAAGCGACCCTGGGTCGCTCTCCATCTGTGGACAGCATCCAGAAGGACCCGAGGTGAAGTATTTTCACTTGGAATCAATTCTGGCTTATTGGTCAAGCACTTTGTTCTATTCCCTTGCCAATCTCACTCACTTAACTTACTGAGGTCCAGATTCACCAAATCAAAGGCATCAATACCAGTATGCTTGAAAATAGTAGCCCACCTTTTGCAGAGCATCATTTGATCTGCTTCGATCAAAGTCTCGTTCGTTTTCTCCCTTGTTGCAGTTCGCGTGGTCAGGTGTGAACACAGTACTGGAACTGCCATATTGAAGTGGTCTCCGGTTTCAAACGAACTCTTCGCAGTTCGCGATCCAAACTCGATCAACTCCCAGGGTTGGCACTGGGTCATGAAACCTCTTAGCCAATGTGGCTAAACAGTCTAAAAATCTCCTAGCCACACTGGTGTGTAGTTAGCCACAACATCACGTGTGTTTATGTGGCTAAACCTGTACCCACACTTAGCTAGTCCTTGTCACCAGAAAGCTGATATGATTTTGACAATGTGGGCCTAATTGAAACTACCTAGCCATCAATCAGGACTAGGGCTGAGTGATTTGGGAAACTACACTATTTGCGGGTTTGTGTTTTTAACCAAATATTGCGATTGCGATTTAGCATACGATTTTTCAGGGGGGACGTTTGTTAGCATTATTCACTAAACACAAGAAATACATTTGTCAATTGTATGTAATGATGCTCTTGTCAGTAGCAGTAGCACTCCTGTCAGTGTCAGCCGAGTATAGCGATCAAGTGGGGAGTGACACGAGTGACACTTTGGATCACTAAGACGTGAGTGTAAAAGCACTTGAAAATGTTCATTCATGTTCTTATGTGTTACAGTAAAAATGTGAAGATGATTCACTTGTTATTCAATAATGCTCAAGAAGGATGTTAAGGACTTTATCTAGCTCAGAAAATGAGAGAATTTTCTCAAATTGAAACTTTTTTCTGAAACATTCATATTCAAAATCTTTGGAGGTAAATATTAGCAGGCTAACTTTAGCTGTCAGATAATTGTAACAGATTGCGACTGTGGGCCCCCAAATGACTAGCTGGTTACGCCCTGGTTTGAGCCAGTGCTCGCCATGACAACCAAAGTGGGATTAGCAGCTCGTGCATTGATGAAGAAGGCAGCTTGCTAGCTGTGAGAACTAATGTGAATTGCAGGAATCATTGACCATTGACACTTCAAACATACATCGCAGTAATAAATATGCATGCTTCGATTCGGCGCCAAGCGGCATCGGATCCTGTCTCCCCCGATGCGCCGCTCCGTGCAGTCGGGAAAGCCCGTGAGCCCGACTGCTTAGCCAGAAGCAGCGGGACGGCAGATTGAAGCATTTTACGAAGCGGGGGAGGAGGGAATTAAACCACTAACACCGTTCACACACGGCGGAATGAGCACGCTCACTTGAACTTTAATAAGGAAGCGCTTTTGACGCGGGCACGAACCCTGACTCCAAATGGTAAACAAATCAATCGGGTTGGGCCCTAAACGACATGATGGTGACGCAACACTAAACATTGTTGTAAACAGATGAAACGAGTGATTTACTGAATACGGCTGTCCGTATAATTATTTACGTTATCAACAACAAAGGCCGCTTGCGTTGTTCCATGTTGCGTTCAACTGCATCGACTGATTTTGACCCCGACAATATCAGATTAGATGCTGACATTGTGCCTTGAGAGTACATAGAGATACATTTTCGAAGCACCTCAACAGATAATTGTCCGAATTTGCTGGTTGCGTGCAATCGAATCTGGGCTTTAGTATCATGCACACATCACACCACATCTCACTGTCCTTTCCAGTTTGCTTGGCATTACGGATCACCTGCCCACACAAGAAGGTCCAATTTAAACGTTTCATCAGTCACAATCATATCGGATGCATGAGGAAGACAGTTAATGAGGAAAGAGCATCTGGTATTGCTTTTAGACATTGAGAGTGTGAAACAAAGCCAAGGCAAGAGGAGACGATTCATGCAGAAACAAGTCCAAGACAAAGATTTAGTTTGTGAGCTTCCTATCTTCTTGCTTCGACTAATGACTGTACAAACAAGCTGTCGAATGGCAACGCGAGCCAATCAAGTTGTTTCTCTTTGTGAAATGTCGACCGAGGTCCCACAGCTTTTTTTGTACCATTGTATTCTTTCTAAGAAGAGGTTATCTCCCGAAGGGGTTGCTCATGTTGTTGCCATTGCTCTTTCCTCCCGCCATCATTGTTTCTCTGGGCTCTCCTGCACATTGCACCCACATTGTCTGTTGGTTCACTCTTGTTAAACTTCAGCATCGTCGTCGTGTCGCTTCTGGCAACCACTCGTATGCACTGTTATGACACATCTCCAGCACAGACTGTGGTGCACGCTTTATTTTCATAACATGTACAGTCATCGTCAGTCATATGCAATTGGCCAAGCTGTGGTAAAGAGATACTCAGAGCTGATTGAAGTAACACGGGAACGTCCTCATAATATAATCTACAAATTTCACAAAATTAAACTGAGAGTGGACCCATTCATGGTGTAGGGTCTGAAATGTAACGAATTAAACAATTTACAATGAATACAATTCCTTCAGGCAATATGTAAGATCATAATACCTTGTTAATCGCTCCTAAAATGAAATGTATTGATAGTAGTTCGATGTACAACATCATTCACGTGTTAATGTGGAAATAAAGCATAACGTAACATGTCATCCTCCACCACCTGCTCTGTGTGCATGTACTCCACCTCCTCCACCACTGCCTGATAACCAAATGCTGAGAGAAAGTCAAGTCGAGTCGCTTTACTACTTTATCATCACTATTCTGACGGTTACTGATAACACTTTTCTTGCCAGACAGCCAACATATACCTCTCTCTTGTTTCTCTCTACCTCGATAGGTACGACCCTGAATTCCTTGTGTGGAATCAAAATCAAGCCGAGCAAAGAATGACAAAGTAATCCTACTATTTATTTCTATATTTTTATACATACATTCTGTTCATCAATCTTACCTTTGTCTCATTCACTGAATCTGTCCATCTCCGTTTTATGACACAAACACAGGTGTTAATGGTACATTCCATTTGTATTATCACTCATGTACATTTTGCATAGCAGTATATCAAACAGCAATCACCTCCAAATGAGCCCAGTGTCCAGTTAATGAACAGATGCTGCCTTTTCCAAAGTTCTCGGCACTAAATTGTGGCAGTACGTAACACTGGGATAACTTCTTCAGCCCCAAGTTGCTCATCATTAAGACTGGATCCTTTAGTCAAGCTAAAAACAAATACCTCCATTTAACATTAATCATGGGATTAGATACATAACTAACTAGGCTATATTAACATCTGAAAAACATTTGACTTTCCAGAAGCTCTGTTGAGATAAATATTCATCATTCTCTCCTTTGGCTGTCCTGCTAACCCCAGTCCCTTCATCCGTGTGTCTTTCACCTCCTGATTTACCTAAACATTTTTTTCATCGTGTGTTCTTGTCATTTGAGTATATTTTCTGCTTGATATTCACAGTATCTTGTTCAATGACCATTTTAGCATCTGGATTAAAGTTTACTTTGAAGCAACAACAAAAACAGAAGAGAAAAGAAAGGCAGCTTTTCAATTGCTGCAGGTTCATCATTTTGATTTTGTACTATTGCAATTTGTCCTGTATATGTTATCAAGTCATAGTTACTATTTACCACATAAATGCCAATCATTGAGTTATTAGATTTGAGTGCATGGATAGATGGCTTGGTTTGCTGATTGATTGATTGATTGATTGGGTTGGCTCTGGCTCGATTTAAATGCATTGCCGCTTAAAGCAATGACAGATTTGTGGTGGACTTGATCTGACCTAAGACAAAGGTTATCTCGTCTTTCATGCAAGACCATACAGTATACAATGTTATACTGTATAAAAACAGTTGATGTTAAGGTTGGCTGTAAAAAAATAATAATAATAAAATCAAATAAAAAGCGAGACAAAAAGCGGAATCAAATCAGACCACTCGAAGAACACAGATATCTGCCAAGGTTCAAAGAAGGAACAGAGTGTATGGCTGCAATCTGGGCTCTTTATTGCTAAAAGTAGGCAGAGTTTCATCCTGATCCACAATGTACCTTAGGAAACAAAATCTGGTGAGGGCTTACATTTGCACATCAAATTACAACCTGAACTGATAGGATTTCACTGAGACGTGCGTCCAAACAGTGGGAATGGGATGTCCCAAATTAAACTGAAATTGCTTGGCAAAAATTTGGTTTGAAATTACAGCTTCTTCCCCTATATAGTATAAATAAATGTTTGAATTATCACCACATCTTAGTAAAACAATCAAAATTTATACTATTATACTATATTATTTCACTCTGAGTAAAACAGTCAACATCTAGACTATCTCTCTCTCTCTCTCTCTCGCTCTCTTTCTCGCTACATATATACACTGAGGTCTGGGGTTCAAATCCCGGCCCCGCCTGTGTGGAGTTTGCATGTTCTCCCCGGTTTTCTTCGGGCACTCGGGTTTCCTCCCACATCCCAAAAACATGCGCGGTAGGTTGAGTGCAAATGTATTGAAAATGTAAACATTTGAACATAATAGGTACATAACTATTAACACCCTGTGCTATGACACTCAAACTTAAGCTCAGGTGTATCTGATTTCTACTGATCATCCTTGAGATGCTTCTACAACTTGAATGGAGTCCACCTGTGGTAAATTCAGTTGATTGAACATCATTTGGAATGGCAAACACTCTATATAAGGTCTCATAGTTGGCAGTGCATATCAGAGCAGAAACCAAGCAATGAAGTCTAAGGAAATGTCTGCAGACCTCTGAGACTGGATTGTGTTAGGGCACAAATCTGGGAAAGGATACAAAAGAATTTCAGCAGCATTGAAGGTCCTGAAAAGCACTGGAAGAAGTTTTGACCCAGCAGGACCGTTACTGGATTTGCCTGTCTGACCAAGCTGAGTAACTGGGGAAGAAGGGCCTTGGTCAGAGAGGTAAACAAGAACCCTATGGTCACTAAGGCAGAGCTCCAGTGTTCCCTTGCGGATATAGGAGAACCATCCAGAAGGTCAACCATTGCTAACGCACTCCACCAATCAGGCCTTTATGGTAGAGTGGCCAGACGGAAGCCACTTCTCACTGAAAGGCACATGGCGGCCCCTTAAGGATTCTCAGACCTACAGAAACAAAATTCTCTGGTCTAATGAAACCAAAATAGAACTTTTGGGCCTGAATTGCAAGCGTCATATCTGGAGAAGAAGAGGCACTGCTCACCACCTGGCTAACACCATCCCTAGTGTGAAGCATGGTGGGTAGCACCATCATGCTGTGGGACTGTTTTTCTACTGTAGGAACTGGGCGACTAGTCCGCACAGAGGGTAAGATGACAGCTGCCAAATATAGAGAAATTCTTCAATAGAACTTGCTCCACAGTGCTCTGGAACTCAGACTAGGGCGTCGATTCACCTTCCAACATGACAATGACCCAAAGCACACAGCCAACATAGCAAAGGAGTGGCTTCAGGAGCAGCCTGTGAATGTCCTTGAGTGGCCCAGCCACAGCCCGGACTGTCTGAAAATATCTTTTTACTTTGTCATTATGGGACATTTTATGTAGCTTTTTTAAAAAGAAAAACTATACTCATATCAGCGTTAGAATAAGTCTGTAACATAGCAAAATGTGGAAAAAGTGAAGGTTGTGAATGTCTTCTGGTGGCACTGTATATACATTGCACTATCAATTAATTCTATATCCCGGGTCTGACAAAAACTATAATTATATATAAACTATCCATCCATCCATCCATCCATTTTCTTTACCGCTTATCCTCACGAGGGTCACGGGCGTGCTGGAACCTATCCCAGCTATCTTCGGGCGAGTGGCGGGGTACACCCTGAACTGGTCGCCAGCCAATCGCAGGGCACATATAAACAAACAACCATTCGCACTCACTTCCACACCTACGGGCAATTTAGTCTTCAATCAACCTACCACGCATTATTATTATTATTATTATTGTTATTATTATTATTATTATTATTCAGGGAGGTGAATGCCGGGGTCATGTCTAGTTCTTCCCACCCTACCTCCACCCCAAAAGCATCAGTGACAGACACACGCACACAAACGCATACACACACCACAATGTACTGTATGCCGGCATACTGTACCTTTCCTCTTTTTCCCAGAGGAAAATCCTTTTTCCACTAAATGTCTCGCCCTGATTTGGGTGTCCTGCATTCTGACATAGTGCACTGTGGTGTAAACACACACACTTCCGTACACGCTCGCGCGCGCACACACAATCACAGACAAGTAGTCGTGAAAGATAACCCACCTGGTTGCTTAGAAACAAAGAGTGAATTGACAATCGGTCACTACTTTGTCCCAGTCCACTGAATTGTCAAATGAAACATTAAGCTCTCTTTGGTGACACTCTCAAGCGCACGCACACACACACACGCACACACATTATGTACATATTTTGCTAAAAGGAAAACATTCCTCTCTCAAACAGTAGTATTCAGCTTTTCCTTTTCCAGATCTCATCTCCTTCACCTTGACTGTATTCTGCCCGTAACTCCGACTTGTTAACATTCAAGAAACACGCAGGCCAAACAGCAAGGAGATAGGGGTGTGGTTGAGTAAAAACAGGCTTATTTATAGTACACACAAATGTTGATGGAAAAGAAAAGATACAAAGAAACCAATACAGACCACTTGGCAATTTGTGTGAAGTGAAAATATCGGGGATAAGGTCATTAATCTTCAGAATCAGAATCATCTTTATTTGCCAAGTATGTCCAAAAAACACACAAGGAATTTGTCTCCAGTAGTTGGAGCCGCTCGAGTACGACAACAGACAGTCAATTGACAGAGAACACTTTTGAGACAGAAAGACATTGAGAAAAACAGTCACTGAGCAATAAAGTTATCTGGTACAAATATATATATTTTTTTTTTGACAATTGTGCAAAAAGATGCAGAGTCCTCTCGCACTTAGAGCAGTTCGGATGACTAATATTGCAATAGTCCGCTGCAATGACCATCGTGCAAAGGGCGCTGAGACTTCAAGAAGTGTATGCAAGTTTAAAGTGACGAGTAGCGCGATAATCTGGTAAAATGTCGATTGTGCAAATGTTGCAGATACTCCTCAGTCAGTGTGCAAATGGGGTAGATGCTGCTCTGGCATGAGTGGCCAGTATTGGTCAACAACAGATATGCAAATAGTGCAGCGTGGCGAGACTACTACAGCGAGTGCACGAGTAATGTATAATTGGCCCGACAGAAATGTGACAACAAACTCAAGGCAAAAAAAAATGTCAGTATGTTGCAATGGAATTGTAGGTTAGCTGTTTAATAAGTTGATTGCAAGAGGGAAGAAGCTGTTGGAATGTCTGCTCGTTCTAGTTTTGCCATCAAAACCTCAAGAGTTATGTGCAGTCATGTGAGCAGATTTATTCTGCTTCATTTCTTTAAAAAAGTAACACTGTGTCAGAAGAAGAAGAATCATCTTTTATTGTTATGAACATGCACGCATGCACACAAAATTTGTTCTCTGCATTTAACCCATCACAGTGAACACATACACGTTAGTGGAACACACTGGAGCAGGGGGCAGCTGAAGCGCCCGGGGAGCATTTCTGGGTATCAGTGTCTTGCTCAAGGACACCACAGCCGTGAGTCTGGGGGATGTTGACGGATGGTCCAGTCGGGGTCTCGAACCTAGGTCCCCCACGGTGGCAGGTGATGATCTTAACCATTGGGCCACGGCTGCAATGTGTTTAAGCACATCTGCTTCATCCTAAGTAAAGTATTTAATAGGGTGGCTGTAACATTTCGAAATAAAATCAGAGGCCTGCCATGCATGGCGAAAATCATTCATTTTGTTTAGTTGAGGTCGCTGGGGCCATGCAGCCTGATCTCAAGTGACTCCCTATCATAAATGAAAGTGTTCAGTGCAAGGCTGTTGTCCTTGCACCAACACGTCAGCTTGACTATCTCATCTCTGTACTGTGTCTCATCATTATTACTTATTAGTCGAATGATTGCGGTGTCGTCCGCGAACTTGATAATCCTGATATTGTTACGAGTGGATGTACAATCGTGTGTGAACAGAGAGTACAGCCGGGGGCTTGGGCAGCAGCCTTGGGGTACACCGGTGTTACATTTTGTTTGATGATCTTAAACATTAAAGTTGGGAAACTATGCACCCAAATAAGAATTTGAGAAGGGGGCAAATACATTTTTATGACACTGTATACTAACAATATACACTAACAAACACTTAACGCCACAAATTTCAGTGTAAATTTGTTTCGCAGAATCCTGCTAACTTGGCGGGAGCTAAAGGCGATCAAAACCATACCTTTTTGCCTTCATGCTTATGCGTTTGGCGGAGAGCTCTGTAAAAGCCATGGAAATGTTTTCATCCATTTTCTAGCATATTTCATTACCTCATTTTTGATGGAATATGATGCTCTACACATAAAAAAAAGCAACCAAAAATTCTCACAGTGAACCTACTGTTGATTGATGTTAACAGATGGCTTAGTTGTATTTGCTTATCCTGCTGTGATATTGTTATTCAGTGTTTCGGGCTGGGAGCCTATCCCCTCATGTTCTCTTTTCTCTGGAACACACATTCACAGCAATAGAGACAGAGCAAAAAGTAATCCAGCTCCGGGCTGACATTCATAGAGAATGAATGAACCAGTTATTATAGGCAGGACATAGGGAAGAGAAGAAAGAAAACTTTAGATTCACTCATATTTGCTCTGGAGTCTGACTAATTTTAGCGACTGCTGGTAATTTGGTCCCAGAATAGCAACACTATGCCCCATATATTCAAGTATTCCAATCCATGTGTGTCCAACATGTATGTTGTATGTGTGCCCGTCTGAAAAATATCATAGCCTTAGGATTTAGGCTTTGAGTTTGAACCACTGTGACATGCCACTTTTCGCTGGGGTGTTTGCTATTCCAGGCTATGTTTCTGTCATTTTGCTGCATGTGTTCTTCGTGTTTTGTTTACCCACCAAATAATCATGCTCTCTTTGTCCCAAAACATGTACATAGTTTTTTTCCCCCTGTTCTTGTTTTCTCATGAAAACGATAAGTATGTGCGATAGTGGGAAGTTTGTGAGCGAATCATATTGTCTGGGTGCACAGTGCCAACTGGGTCCATCAGTGTTCTTTTTATGTATTTTAAGTGTTGCCTGCACACTCCCTGTTATGCATGAAGCACTATTGTTATCATTTGCTTTGTTGACAGTGTCGACCTTAGAAACAATGTGAGGGAAACATTGCTGTGGTTTGAACAGTAATGGATTGAGACACCTTTTTGACACAACCCAATATTGTCAGTGCAGTTGAGCTCATGCAAAAAAGAGTGCAGATATTTTATTAACACGAGTGCAGGGGGCAGTGGAGCATCATATTTGTGTTTGTCTGTCCATGTGTTAGTTAACAGACTCCCTCCTGTTTTTTATTTTTTATTTTTTTTTGTCCTGTTCGGCTGTTAGGTCAAGCAGAATGGAGGATCTGTATCCCTTTTATGCCGGAACAGTTTTACTGTGTCACAGTGGAGTTTTTAAGATTCTGCTGTGGTTTCTTAGTATTATACTTGATGTTTATTGAGAATCAGAATCGATCATTCGAACAGAACAATGTTTCTAGAGGGGAGAGAGAAACGAAGACAAAAGACAAAGCACTAATTGTAAACAGGACGAGAATAGTAAATCATTACATATCTACAACAAGTTCATTCCCAGTTGGGCCTTCAACTCTATAGTGACAAAAGGGATTCATGGTCATTGGAGTCACCTAAGATCATTGGTTAAGGTCTACCGAATATCGACCAGTGAGATGAGTCAATCACTTGAGTTTTTAAGTGATGGAAGGACAACATTAGATGGGATGAGTTTGTACAGAATTCCACTATTTCGGTATGATCTTTGAGCGTCCACATTGTTTGCTGCATTGCTCATATTGTACATCCCTGTCTGTGCTTTCTATTTTGTTCATCGCAAATGAAATCATTTCGTAATATCGTTTTTGTAATTAAATGATAGCGTTTACTGATTGATAGTCCAATCCTTCATACGGATGCCGTTGGTGCGACTGCATGTTCCACTTTCTACTGATATGAATACACACAAACAAACACGTACACATCTGCCTGCTTGCTTAGCTTGAACATTTGAAGATTTATTGGACAATTAACCCACAAGGTGACCTACACTAGGCTATGTCAGCTCTGATTATATTTACTGAAGGCCATGCCAATGCAGTGTTTACACTGTGTTAATGTAATGGCTGTCCACTTGTGTGTTTTTATTTAAATGGGCCTGAAGTAAAGTGGGGGGAAATGTAAACAAAAACAAACCCAAAAAAAGACAAGCGCATTGCATTGGCTTGTGGTGCCCGCGTTATACAGTATGTGTTCAGATTTTCAAATGTGACCATGTCCATTGGGATTTCTCTGGTGCTGCATTCAGAATAAGATGCAAGCAAAATGGCAAAAATGTATCTACTCCATATGTGCAACCAAAATGTGTTAGAACTCTCAGAAACGCTGAAGTCAAACTGTGTTGAAGTAACTCAAACTACTACCAACTGGATTATCACAAGTTAAACTATTCCAAGTAGATACAAAATCATAACAAAATCTCATCCTTCTTACATGCCCTCTGGTCTGTAATTTACAATGCTAAATGACATTGACTTGAGCAGAAAAGAAACGAGCCAGTTTCAGTTGCTCCCAAGAAACGGGATGCTTTTATCTCTTTAGATTATTGATAAGTCTCCCGATAGAAGGAAGCTTGTCAATATCCGATAAGCCGAGTTCCCCTTCTTCAACTCCACTCTCTGATCTCTTTATTCTCTCTTGTCACATCATTCTCACATTAATTATTTGTTTTTTCTTTCATCACACACACTCCCTTCGCATATTTATAGGGTTAGTGCACTTGCCTGTGGGTGCGTGTGTGTGTATAGGTGTGTGTGCGTGTGTGTGTATGCACCGTAATTGTGCCTGTGAGCAAATGCAAAAAAAAAAAATAAACCTTTGGGAGACAAAAACCAAAGTCAATGTGGCTAATAGAGGAAAAGTCTCATTTCCACCTGAAAGGGCCTGTTGATGTTTTGGTTTGTGGAATTTGCTGTTGGATTAGCAGAATCGATGAGCCATATTTGACAACATGAGCGTGCCCAGCGATTGACTCGCGACCTTGTTCGCCCAAAGTCCGCTGGGATAGGTTCCAGCTCACCTGCGACCCTGATGTAGACATGCAGTCTATATACAGTCACGTGGATGGATGGAAAACCTGGATGCATAAAGTTTGTCATGAAAATATACATCAGTATGAAGAAAAACACTACTCGAGATAACGTTTTGATTAGGAACAGTTTGAGGATGGCCATTTTCTGTTGGAGCAAGGACCATAATGGCATGAATGGCATTTGAATGAGTTTGGTGTAGATAAACTGGAGCCGTGCCCTCTACCCCATTGAACAGCTGATGAACTAGAACAGCGACGGCGACACAGTGGTAAATGTTGTGAGTGCACCTGCCTCACAGTCAAAATGTTCTGGGTTCAATTATTGGCTCGTGTCTGGAGTTTGCGTGTCCTTTCTGCTTTTCTATCCATGCATGCTAGGTTATTTGAAGACTTACAAAAGAGTCTTCATTCAACCTACCACGCATGTTTTTGGGATGCGGGAGGAAACCGGAGTACCCGGAGAAAACCCACGCAGGCACGGGGAGAACATGCAAACTCCACACAGGCGAGGCCGGGGATTGAACGCCGGTCCTCAGAACTGTGAGGCAGACGGTGTAACCAGTCTCCACCGTGCCGCGGGCCTAACTCATGTTAAATTAATTTATCAAAGGTAATTCATGGTTATTATAGCTTGTTATTGCAACGTAGCCCTTGCTGCCTTCTAGAATAATTCCTTTTTTCAATTATTACACAGAACTCCTTCCTATTCCGCATATACTGTACAAGTCTGTTGCCTTCTTTTGACTCATCCTTCACCTATCCTGCATTTGTGCCTGAACATTTCAAGTCAGGGGCAAGATCCTTTGGAACAGATTTAACACACTCACACTCTCAAAAAAGGAGAAAACTGCCCACACATGTAGTGCAATGTTTTCTTTGTGCCTCCCTGCAGAGAGTTTGGTTGGAGGGATCCAGAGCTGCCTGAGGTGATCCAAATGTTACAGCATCAGTTCCCATCAGTCCAGTCTAACGCTGCCGCCTACCTCCAACACCTCTGCTTTGGAGACAACAAGATCAAGTGTGAGGTAATGACTCACAGGACGAACCCTTGTCATTCGCTCCACCAGCTGCACAGTCCGTTTGGTCCAACTTGTCTTTTTACAGGATTGTAGTTAACCATTCAGTATTCCTCCCAAAAACAACCACACAGCAGGGTTCCTGTGTATTATACTGTATTTAGAGAGGCTTGATCCATGCATGCACGCCAGCTGCAATTGCTTAATCACACAGGGTTGTCGGCGTGCACGCAAGATTGAGGATTTGGGCATGACTCCATCTGACAGGCTTTACTCATTATGAGGCCTTTGTGGCTTTGGGTCGCAATGTATGTCCAAATGGTGTCTCCATAATCTCAAAATGTCAAACCAGAAACCACATGCACACACACGCACACAGAGCGGAGCGTGCCCTTTACAAAAGCTGATTTGTCAGCAATTCCGTTTTGCCAATGCAGGAAAAAAAAGATTTCCCTGATAACTTGAGATTTTGTACCGTAATCCTCTAATCTAGTCTAAAAATACACCAGACCTGAAGTTTAGTAGAGCATGTCGAGGAGAAAATGGCAAAGACAGTCATGTGACATCATGTCGCTTTCAACATTGGCAATACAAATAAACAGAAAATACAGTGCAATTAATGAACGTTGGATTTGCCGTGCTTGGTTCTAATAATCCTAGAAATGTGATAGTCTATTCTATCAATTCCTATGTATTTATGCCCCTACAGTCCACAGCAGGAAATTGCAGAATGTAATCTTTCATCAAGCAGAGTAATGAGGAAGGCACCGATCACGTAAAAGTCATGTTTTGTTTGATTAAACGCACCGCGAGTGCGTGACAATAGGAGGCATCTGTTCATCGTGCGTAACACTGTTTTCGAATTATTTTCACATGTCGTCAAAATGCATTTTTTGCTACTCTTTTATGTATAACATAGGTCGAAATTAATATGTGACAAAGTCTGACATCTATGCGGTTTGTCGATTGAATGCTGGAGAAGCCCATAAGGTAGTAACAGACTAGAACGTAATAAACGGCCTAAAATGTCATCAATTTGCCCTTCTTAAAGCATTGTAGGCCCATAATGTAATAACTGGCCAAAAACGTATTACACCTTCCTTCCTTCCTTCCTTTTACCATTTGACAATAATAACAAGAAGGGATGCAAATGGGGTGTAATGTATTTAAAATGTAATAGTCGTTTTATAGTGTGAAGAACAAGACACACTGTTCTTTGTAAACATTTCCAGCTGCTTCGGAACAATGTGTCTTTTGTTATCACTGAGGAAATGTACACTAGACAACAGGGAAATGCATGCATTACATGCATTATTGGGTTTACACAAAAGTGGAAGTTAGTCATGTCTGGATATTGTTTGATACATTTCCCCTACAGATGAAAGAAAGCAATACATTTTTCAAAAATATACTCCCACCTTCCTCTACCTCAGATCCGGCGACAGGGCGGCATCCAGCTTCTGGTGGATTTGCTGGACCACCGTATGACTGATGTGCACCGCAGCGCCTGTGGAGCTCTCCGGAACCTGGTCTACGGGAAGGCTAATGACGATAACAAGATTGCACTAAAAAACTGCGGAGGAATACCTGCTCTGGTCCGACTTCTCCGGAAGACCACAGACGTAGAGATCCGAGAGCTCCTTACAGGTAAAACGCATACGTTTTACAAGGAATTAGTGTCGAACATATCATTGTTAGTCCTTTTGTCTGCATAATCATACAGACTAACATAGCCACTGTACATCTGACAATTTATGTTGCTCTTCTTCTGTTCTCTCACAGTGAATAAAAACCTCGTTTTATGGCCTAACCTGTATATTTGATGTAAGTCATGCATATTCCTGAAATAAGTCCAAAATTGCCTCTGATGATTGTGTTTTACCAGATTCATTTAAAATGTTGGTACAGAATTGGATAAAATGTAGAACATAATTTAAAGACCCTGTAGCGTATATCGGTTCGAATAAAACGTAATTGATTTAGGAGAAGAGAATAAGATGGAAGCGACACGTGCGTTACTTCCGGTTTAGCGTAATTTTAAATTTAATCGTTAAAACCAAGTGACTTTATCTTGAAAAGGGGCACCACGTCGCTTTTTAGATGTATAACATTTAGGAGAAAGCGACAACAAACATTTTGCTAGTCTCGTAATCTGAAGGTTGCTACAGGAATTAGATGAGTTCTCGATAACCAGAGGTCTTTTGTCGAACCCAAACACACACTGATGATAAGGGTAGAAAATTATTATGAGATCTAACAGGGGGAATCTTCCGGGAGACAAGGCAGGAAAAAGCAAAACCAAGGACAGACAAACATTGGTAGGAAGAGGCTGTGATTGTGATGTGAGGGTGGAATGTGTGTGTAGTGACAATGCATGGAGCTGGAGGTTCCTGTTCTCGTTAATTTAAACCCAAATATGCCTAATCTGTACATTAGTAGACCGCAAATTGGATTTACGTGCGTGGAACAGAATTTAGGCAGGCTGGTCGAGCTCCTGAATGTTTGGCTGGTCCAAAAAAAAAAAAAAAAAACAGAAATCATTTACATCACATGCATCATTCCATATTCTTGGGCACATACAGCAGGAAAATGATATGATGCGATACCTAAAACAGGATACAAATGATTAAAATTAATCTGTGTCTTTCTGAGATGCCTGCATTTTATCGAGATGCATTATTGACGTTTAGTCGAAAAATGATTTTATGTTCCACACAATCTCACACACTGATGTACTCTCATTCAGTGCTACTCGGCCCACTCTGGGCTTCGGCACTTACGTTCCACGTCAACCCGCAATATGTAAATTGTCATTCTAAACCTGCTGAGATATCGACTGAAACCGAACTTCAAAATAATTTCGTGATTGCCAGTCATGTTTCCAGTTCTTGCTATTCCCAGAGCCCCTTAACATAAAAAGATTTATCTCCAGGACCTTGATAGACAGACACAGACGCTATAAATCATTTATAACTTTTGACTGAACCACATCCAGAATTCTTTGGGGTTTATTCCAATCGAGGAATGAAATAAAAAAAATAATAAATTCTCATACTGACATATAAGGAGTGCATTATTTTCAGGTGTCTCAAACTAATCTTGTTTCAAGCACTATATATTTGTACTTGCTTCATCGGGGTAACTAGATAATTTTGATTTACGAAAAATGACTCAATGATCATCGGGAGGCCACGCCAGAAATAGGTTCAGTTTTAACCTTCTAAGCTGAATACAAGGTGTAACTAAGCGAGACACTATATTAGACACTATTGAATGTTTTTAACTAAAAAAAAAAAAGACAAAACATGACAAAACACCTCTACCATTCAGTGAATGCCCCCCAAAAAAATTAAAGAGGTAAAATTGACAGTGAAATTAAGAATACAGTATAAAGAAACCCCCTCAAAAATATGAATGTGTTTAATTCCTCTCATATTTAGATATCGGGTAGCAATAAAACATACAGTATCAAGTCGTAGTTAATATTATTATCCCCCAATGGTGGACGGCTCTTCCACCAGTCGTCCAGTATTGAATCTTTTTATACCATTTTGGGCCACCATAATTCCAGTTGTACAGTACAATACTCAAAAGAGCCCAAACAAAATGATCTGGTACGATTGTCCGAACATTTACCTGTGTGCGGTTCCCAGCAAATGCCGGAATCTATATTAAACATTAAAAAGGTCCTCACAATTATTTATATGATCAGGGAAAGGTTATACATTCCAATATTGTCAACTCAGTGACTGGTACTGTACTTACAAGTTCTACTTCTTGGCTCTCGAATTGCAAATGTCTGCGGCAAGATCTCCAATTTAGCGAGACAGCAGAATTACCACCGATTCATTTATAGCTTATGCTCTTGTTTTTCCCCCTAGACCTTGGCAAAGAAAGACTAGAAAATGATTGACTTTGAGTGGTGAAGCTGCAGCACAATACTAAGAATATCGGACTTTGCTGAGAAAACTTTCTATCCAAAAAATCAACACAATGCATTGATTTCAACTTATGGTTGGACAACCTCGACCTGGAAGGCACAAGCTGTCATGCATGAAAAGAACGTACAAACAATCAGCTGAACTAGTGGGAAATCCTGTCTCTGTATGTGAAATGAATCCTTATAGTACCCACATAAAATGATCATTTTTATAAACCATAATTTGATATACTGTCGCGGCCATGTTTCAGTGTGCGCAAAGCATTCTGGGAATGATGACGTAGCTTTCCCAAAGAGGAGAAAGTTGAGATCTGAAAGACCTGCGGCTGTGTTCTCGTCACTTCAGCCCAGATTCTTTCTTTTTTGCGTGGGTTTTCTCCGGGGACTCCGGTTTCCTCCCACATCCCATAAACTCTAAATTGCCCATAGGTGTGAATGTGAGTGCGAATGCTTGTTTGTTTCTATGTGTGCCCTGCGATTGGCTGGCGACCGGTTCAGGGCGTACCCCGCCTCCCGCCCAAAGAGAGCTGGGATAGGCTCCAGCACGCCCGCGACCCGAGTGAGGAGAAGCGGTAAAGAAGATGGATGGATGGATATGAACGTGGAAATGATTCTTTTTGTTATGTTAGTCAAGTCGACAGAGATCATATACACCAAACATGTCATTGCAATCGGAGTTCACTTTAAAACAGCTGAAAATCTCTCTTCCCATCTGATTAGTTGCTGCAGAGTGTGTACATTATTTTTGGGTGTCGTTGAGAAACAGCACACAATGATGATGTACATTTAACTGATCCCCTGGGGGCTCTGTAATTTCCTAAAGAATACTTGAGATGCGCATGGGATTAAAACGCATAACACGACGCTGCACCTAACAAAGATCTGTTAATCAATCTCTAAATGTTGCGATGTCCATACTAAGCACGCAGAAGGTGAGGTTTGTGCGCATACGTTCAAGTTTATTAACAGTGTTTACAACACAATGTACACACAAACACAACTTGAACAACAATTTTTCAGTAACCCACTCACACGGTTATCCACTCACACACACACACACACACGAGCAATTCACTCACACTCTCTCTGTCCACCTTACCGTTGCCTGACTCTTTAGAAAAACATTATATATCTTGTCCCCCTGTCTTTTCATTTCTCAACGGAACCTATGGAAGAAAAAAAAAGGCCAGCTTTGTAACTCTTAGCATCACTTACAATTGCACAATGTTATCAAATCCCCACTACAAGCCTAAAAAATGTCACGGGAAATAGACCAGTTTAGATGTAAGTTGCATATTCAAACATTCAGCTACTCAGTGGTTCCCAAGCGGTTTTGCCTCAGGAGCCCAAATGAAAATTTGTCATGAAGTTGCAACGGACATTTTTGACATTCTTTAGCAACTCAAATTTATTTCACCCAAAAAATAGTAACACAGTAACAGTAACACAAAAGCCTTTATGCACGGTTGAAAACACGAAAACAGTTGTCATATATGAAACATGAACAAATATGAAATATGAAATAAAAAGCCACACTGTTTATGAATAAAAAGGCAGACTTATTTTTTGCACTGGCTGCTTATTGAAACGCTGCATGCGCTCGGTGATAAGTTTTCGTTTTTAGCGCCATGAGATGTAACTTCATGTTAACTTTAGCTTGATACCCGTTGGCTGCTAGCAAAACGATCTCCGATCTGAACAAAAAAGTGTTTTTAAACAGTGACTCATTAGGACACCACCGTAAAACTTCCTCTTCTTCTTTTCCTCATAAATGTGGATTACAACTCTTTGTGGTACATAGCGCCAACTACTGTACCGTAGGGACTTAGCAGTCAAAAGGCATCACTGATTTCAAAATACAAACGGCTTCTTTCGACAAGACGTCGGTGTCGTGATACGTCAGTCATCTGGGGGAGCACCTGGGGGGCTCCAATCAGATTTCAGTGGGGTCCAGTGCTACCCCGGCCTCCCCTCTGGCTCCGCCCCTGATGACAAAAGCGCTTTTCTGTTCCAGCATGACTGTACACCAGTGCACAAAGCAAGGTCCATCAAGACATGCTTGGATGGGTTTCGTGTGGAAGAGCTAGCACAGGACCTTGACCTCAAGCCCATCAAACACCTTTTGGATAAAGTCGAACAAAGATTGTGAGCCATCCGGCAACCTGTCATGTCCAACATCAGTGACCACTGTTCTGGATGAATGAACCAAAAAAAAATAATAATAATAATATCATTAAAAAAATGAAATGACAGCTTGTTTATTGTGTTGGCTCAACAACCACATCTGAAGCAGACCAGGGTGAAGATGAGATCCAGATATGACGAGGCAAGACTCAGCTCTCCAAAGTGCTAGTAATTAGTAGTGCATAAGAATAGCATCATAATGATAATAGTAATGATTTGTCTGCCGCACAATTCTGAGGTTTTGGGTTTTGGTCTCAGCTCTGGCCTTCATGCGATAACTTTGCATGTTCTCCCTGTGCTTTCATGGGTTTTCTCCTCTAATATGACAAGCAGTGTAGAATATGAATGCATAGCTGGAAATGTGAGCTACACTCACACATGTTTTTGCATAGCATGTAGCTGTAAGACCATGCTGGTGTATATTTTGATTGTCATTTGAGAATAGTTTCTTTTTTGACCCAGTTTTCATGGGTTGGTTTTTGAGCCTGATTTAAACTATAGGATGTTTGCAGGCTTATGAGATAAAAGCAAGCCACATGAGCACAACTTGAAATGGCCAAATTGATAACGTATTCAATGTTCACACTGTGCAATGCATTGAATCTTGGCTTCGACTGAGTGAATTTCAGGCTCTAAACGCACCATCATTATAACGGCAGCAAGAGGCAGACAATCTTAACTTAATAGTAAGTTGCAACTTTCAGCTGTATTTTCATAGATGGCGCGTCTGCGGCGCGACGCAAACACTGCCAAGCTGAGCGATCTGGGTGTGACAATTTGGTGGCAGAGAGTGGGTCTTAACTTACACCTGCTCAGACCAAGTCTAACTGCCGTCACAGCTGGTCTAATGCAATTTTGGTCAGTTTGAGCTGGGCACAGGCAGACAGACACTGAAGTCAGCAGACAGACATATGTAAGTCCCCAGCGCTCATCACCAGTTCATTCTGTATTTGACAGAGGTACCTGCTCACATTGTGTGTTGCCACACTGTCCAGAGCAGTGACAATGCTCCACTCACGCACGGATTGCTGCGTTTCCGTTGAGACTGTCACTGGGCCACATTTAAAGGGAATGAGAAGAGCTGCTTTGATTGTGTCAGCTGTATACTCATCCACTGTGGCGCAGCCCGCTCACTGTTCGAGTCGCCAGGCTGCGCTGGTGTACAAAATTATCAACACCGGTCTAACCCGCCCCTGACGCACAGTTGCAATGTCTGCCACGTCGGATTTAGGCCAGTCACAAAAATAGGGCCCTGTATGTTCTTACGGTTTCACTTTCTGTAGGTGCGGTGATCCCGTGGCCAAATACCCATGTCTGTGTAATGTATTTTGGTAAACATAATTGATAAGTGGTATAGAAAACGGATGGATAGACTGACAAACAGATGGATGTTTTAATTATTTAATAAGAATAGCAGTTCCGAACGAAAAGGATGACGCGCTGTGGCGACCCCTAAAGGGACAAGCCGAAAGGAAAAGAAGAACAAGAAGAACAAAGCTGTGGCATGAAGCTTACATGGGGCAGTGGTCTTATCCAGTAAATTTGTTAAACATTGTATTTTGTTGGCGTGACTAAATAAAAGATCATTTTTACTTGTAATGATATGAACAGCACAAATAATAATTTAACAAGCAGTTTAGAACGAACTGAATCTCTGGATTGTTTCCTGCTCTAGTTGCCATGGTGAGACTGAAGGAGGCTGAAATATGACAATTAAACAAAACAAAAATGCTTTTTCATTTTTTTTTTAATCTGCTATTCAAAAAGCAAATATTTGGGAGGCAATAGCTTTAACACATTTCTTTGTGCAGAAAGAATGTCAAAATGACAAATGGCGGTGCCAAATGTCTGAGATACGAAAACTGCGCAAATAAAATTGAAATATCAATAAGCAGATAAAGACTTGCAATGCAGTGATGCAGGAGGGACAAATGAGATAGTGGAATGAATGACAGGCCAAATTAGAGCTGTGGTATGGCTTGAGAGAGAAAGAAAGCCAGCCAACATCTTCATTTCCCCTCGCTCAATACAACAGTGAATTTGTAACCTCCTGCTGTCACTCATGATGTAAGGCTGAGGCAATTAACCCCCTTCATCTCTGTGCGCATCTACGTACGTGTGTGTGTGTGTGTGTGCGCGCACGAGTTTTTGTGGGTGCCAATGCGTTAGATCAAAGATAAAGACCCACTCCGCCTTTCTTCTCAGGCGGATGATGTCATACTGCACGGTCGGAAAGGTTTTACTCAAGATGATATTTAAGTCTCTATATATAATAATTGCAAGCATTCTATCTATCCAAGTAACCATGTCGTCATACGTGCTTTGCTCGTGACGTCCTTTTTCAGTGCACTTTGCTATTTGCGATTGGTAGGTGGTAGATTGACCACACTTTATTATATTGACATTTTCAACAAAGGGCAATAATTTTCTAGGATATAATTATAATTTATTGTCCATGCGAAAAAAAAAACTTTCCTGTTAATAATAATAATCCTGCGCTTGTGATTGACTAATAAAAGAATAGAGCATGTTACGTGGTTTGTTGTGATGCAGGTGTGAAAGCAATTTGCTTCATTTGAAAGTACTTCAAACATTTTAGGGTATCTGCTGCATTTTTTTCCTAATGTTATTTATTGTTTGCAGTAAAAACAATAATAATAATAATAATAATAATGGAAAAAAAAACATGATTTTAGTTTGCAAAAAAATAGTCAAGGATGTTGATAAATAGAATGCGGTGAGCCGTGACTGATTGTCAGTTATTAATGTGGAGGGGTAGACTCATACTGTGTTGAACAAAGACCCCCTGTCATAAAATGAGGAGACCATCCACCATCATGTTCTTCTTTATGTAGACTATTTCAATTTTAGTGAGCTCTTGACATTAACTACTAGAACCTGTTTTTTTTTTTCGACATAGGAATGCAACTCAATAACTTTCATTTGACATTATAATCAATAAATAATTTTTTCATTTCAACATCCATGAGTGTAAATTCTAACAATATTTTTGCATTAAAATATAATTTGAATATAACTATATGCATCCATGTGACTATAAAAGCTTCCAAATACTGGTATATTAACCCACTACAAAAACAAAAAAACAAGGAATGCTCTTAATTTAAGGCTGTGGCATGAAGCTTACATGGGGCAGTGGTCTTATCCAGTAAATTTGTTAAACATTGTATTTTGTTGCCGTGACTAAATAAAAGATCATTTTTACTTGTAATGATATGAACAGCACAAATAATAATTTACTCTCCCCCTGGAGAAGCAAAGGGCCTCGAAAGCAACCAAATGGCAGAGATACTGAACACGTTTGGTAGCGGTCCCGCCTCTTTGGCCTTCTTAATTCGGTGAGAGCAGGAGAAGATGTGACAGTCCCAGCTAATGAAGGTTGCGGAGAAGAGAGTGAGTCATTTCCAACTTCCTGCTGACCACACACCCACTGCTCTCTTATATTGATCTTTGAGGGTTGTAATTACAGCTGTAGCGGAGGATAGATGAATGCAGATGTGAGCAGGGATAGACACTTTCAAGCATCCAATTATACGGGTGCAGTCGGACGCTGATATTTAACAAGTGAAGGTCAACGAGAGTTACGACAGTAGACTTCTGCCATGTTATTAGAATCACCGGCATAAATGATATGACAATAATACTGGAAAGTTCGTTGACCCAAGGAGAAGCCCCTGAAGGACATGACGTGATGGATAATAATTTCTCTTTCTTTTATGAAGAATGGATTAAGGTGATTTCAAATGCATTGTATTAAATTTCACCCACATGATGTGATGCAAAAAATAGTCCTCAGTCTATTGAAGCAACCGGAATTTGCGCTCAAACAAAAGTCACATTGATAAAACACGTAAGTCTTGTGTCAAGTCTTGTGGTTGTCTGTACCTTAATAAACTCCTTTGCTTCCTTCTGCAGGTGTCTTATGGAACCTCTCGTCATGTGACGCTCTGAAAATGCCTATCATCCAGGATGCCCTTGCTGTTCTGACCAACGCTGTGATCATCCCTCACTCGGGCTGGGACACCTCCCCTCATACGCAAGAAGACCGCAAATTACATCTCCACTCCTCCCAGGTCCTCCGCAATGCCACCGGCTGCCTCCGGTCAGTGTCTCTCCAGGACAGTATCTCTTTGTTGTGTCACTTATGTTTGACGGTGACAAAACATAAGTATTCAAATGTAACTTTATTGTCAATTTTATTTGTTAGTATCCGTAGGGAGACATGTCAGGGTACATGCCCAAGAGCACCGCAGCAGAGATTGGGAATCAAACTGGCCTCTGTCCTGCAACCAGGCCCAATTTCATTTTTCGCTGAAAAACTCACCTATTTGGTGTGTTTTTTTTTTTTTTTTTTTTTCTTTGTGCTCAGGCCAAACTCATGTCTCGTCCAAAAATAATATTCCTTCGGTACAATCTTATAGCGATGGAGCTATATGTTGCAGTGATGGGAGGACCTTCATTTAGACAGGCCATAACCTTGTCTAATAGAGAAAAAGCGCTATGTCATCTTGTGGTATCTATCGGCAATTTACATTTACTTCCTTGTGGCAACTAGCAAGGTCTCCGCAACTGGGCTCCGTTTAGAACCGTAAGGAGGATCCAGTGCGCTGAGTCATCCACATGCTCCTATTTGCACGGACTAAAACATTCCACCAAAATACAGTCTAGATAACGTGGAGACACATTTCTTTTCACAGAAAGTGTAGCGTACCTGATATTGCCGGCAAAGTTTTGCATTCCTAGACCACTTTTTTTGTCCCTCGCCATCATCACAGTTGCCCATCTTTCCTCTTAATCGTCACTGGCGAGATAATTAAGTGTGTGGTGTGCTGTGTTGGGCCATCCCGAGTACACCTCAGACTATAAGAACAGTAAGAACATGTTTTGTTTTTATTGTAATGTGTGTGTGTGTGGGGGGGGGGGGGGGGGGGGGCTTGCATTTTCAAAATTGGCCAAGATGTTAAAAATCTTTGAGTGTACCAAGCATAATTCAGCCTATCCCACCGACTCGCTCTGCAGTGCAAATGCGATCCAGCTTTGTTTATACGCTGCCAACTAAAATGTGTTTGTCGTAAGGTGAAAATATTTTTTACAAATTCTTGGAAAATAAAATCTCCAGTTCCAGCAAATTTGGACACAGATCACTGGAGTCCAAGTCCAATGTGAAGTATCGAATACTGTGAAGCACTGTGAAGCACTTTCCCGTACAGGCCATCCTCGCTTTACGAAGGAGTTCTCTTCCTCTGGCACTGACATGACCCTATTTTGTTCGTACATGGGAACACGTGGTCTCTATCACTAACCTACAGAAAACTCAGCCTGTGAATTTGTGAGAGCAGCCCGCCATTGAGGAAGGCTTGGTCGTAGAAGGGATTATGCACATTTATCCACTGAGTTGCGGGTTTCTCGTCACAGTCACAGCTAAATACATCTAGTCAAATTCAAAACAAGCAGTACCGTGTGTGTGTGGCTATATTTAGATACTGTTTGGTCTGGGAAAATGATGGACTTAGCTACTATCAAGATGATTCACTATTTGGCTTTAGTGCCGGTGTTTGTTTACTCATTTGGAACACGCCATTTGGAATTAGAGCATCACAGATACATATTGTAGTTTTGGATCTGCACTCCATCATTTTAGCTTTGAGTGGAACCCCGTGGTTAAATAATACATTTTTAATTTGTTCCGATAAAAAGATAACGAACGCAAAACATTCCCACACAATTTGATGTGGTAAAGTGAAGATGTTCATATAGGAAGTGGATTCTTTTTATGTCTACCTAAGCCTCACGGCTGGTAAATTGCGATATTGCCTGCCACTCCAAAATGGGACACACCTTTTTCTGCTAGCTGGCTGGAGTTTATTTGCAACCCTAGTGCGTAATTGCCTAATGGCGTGTGAGTTATTAATCTCAAGAGCGCTGCATCCTCTCACAAAAGCTCCAGATAGAGGTGTCTTTGAAAGGCTTCACTTGCACTGTATCGGATTTGAGCCTGGTGGTGTGTCTGCATGAGTGTGTGGTGCTGCAGAGCAAGGCTTAGCGTGGATCAGCTGCCTAAACGCGAGCTCCCAATTCATCTTCCTCATGCCTCATTAGGGAATGGTGGGACGCTGATTAAAGATGGAATATTTCATGGCAGGTTTGGTATATCACTGGCCACCTGCTCCCCGTCGTCCTCCCTCTTTTATGCTTCTCACTTTCTCCTTTTCTTTCCCTTTATTCTCATCTAGTGTTTCCATTTGGCTGCACTATTTCAATCAGCCCGTTAACAATTCTTCCTTGCCCTCCCTCAGGTTCACTGTGTCTTTCTCTGGAAAAAATCACATCACATGCCATAAAAGCCTTCCTGCCAACTAATAGCTGTGCTGCCTGCAAGCAGAATGCTGGGGGAAAAAATCTGTAGAAAAGGATGTCAGGAAAAAAAAGAAACTCGTTTTTTTATTTGATTTGTATTTTTGCAGAGATGATCACTATGTTTACAAATCAGTTTCTATGATATCATCTCTCGTCCAAGGAGTTATTCCACCTTTTTAACAGTTGAAGTTTTGAATTGATTTGTTTGTTTCTTTTTTTACCTGTATTTTTTTTTTCAATATACAGTACAGTATGCATATATACATTTATTGTTGATTGATTAGTATGTTTGTATACCGTATAGCTTTGGAGCCAGTAGTTTTAAAAGAAAGCCACCTCTTTTCCTTCTGAATATTTTTTTTTGTTTTTTTATTTTGCTAAACATCTTTGAAATTAACATGTTGATGTGTGCTGTAGTTTGTAAATCACTTTGCAAAGCACGCCCAGCATCCAGTAGCAAGAACCCTCATATAAAAACCATGGTTAGTGAGTATGGACGGCGTAATACATTTACATAAGAACAGCTAAATGCATAGCAGCACCTCACAAATCACACGTTTCTTAATTAATTACTGTTTAATAGTGTGCTCTTTATTAGTGTTATTGTGGGTTGTAAATATATTAATTCATATTGTAACACTGGTGTGTGTGTGTGTGTGTGTGTGTGTGTGTGTGTGTGTGTGTGTGTGTGTGTGTGTGTGCCAGCAATGTAAGTTCTGCAGGTGAGGAGGCCCGCAGGAGGATGAGGGAGTGTGAGGGTCTGACAGACGCGTTGCTGTACGTTATCCAGACTGCGCTGGGGAGCAGTGAGATTGACAGCAAGGTAACACACTGCACACACTCACACATCACAAACACACACACACACACACAGTAAAAGTAAATAAATAAAGAGTGATCATTGAGCTTTGCGTTTACAGTTTGTTAGTTTTTCCACCGGTTCGCTTTATAGTTAGTAGGCTACTGTTTGGTTCATGGATGATTACTAAAAGAATGGTGGCATCATTGAGATTTTTTATTACTGGACCTTGATCTAGAGTCTTACTAAATTTGAATGGTTTCTTCCTTTGGACATGGACAATTCATTTTAAAATGACTGCTTTGAAAAATTCAAACAATTACACAGACCTGAAATTTTGACAAGGTACTTTTTACACGTGTACACAAGTTGAAGACATTTTCACCTCGAATTAAATGTAATAATACAAAGTGTAGGTATTGATTTAAGAATACGTTAGGTTTCTGATTACAGGTGTTCACACACATGCATGCCTGCACGTGCAGACGTACAGTGGATATAAAAACTCAACACACCGTCCGTGTTGATGGCAGGTTTTTGTGATATAAAAATTAGACCAAGATAAGCCATTTCTTTTTTCCACCATGAATGTGACCTATAACTTGTACATCTTAATTGATTTCTATCTTTTAAAAATAAACAACTGGGATAATGTGGTTGCACAAGTGTGCACACCCTCTTATAACTGGGTATGTTGCTGTGTTGAGAATTAACCAATCCATTCCAATTTTAAATGGCAATCAGCACACACCTGCCACCGTTTAAAGTGCCTCTGATGAACCCCAAAAAAACGTTCAGCTGGTCTGGTAGGCTTTTCCTGACTTGTTTGTTTGATTTGTTTGTTTGATTCTTATTTTTGCTTCAGCATATAGCAGAAGCCTGAAGGTTTTGTGCTAACACCAACTGGTATTTGGAACTGCTCATAATTCCTCCATCTTGAGTAAGGCCCCAGTTCCAGCCAAAGAAAAACAGCCCCAAAGCATAATGCTGCTCACCACCATGCTTAGCAGTGTTGTGTTTGTACCAAACATACCTCTTGAAATTATGGCCAGAAGGATCAACCTTGGCTTCCTAGGACCATAACACATTTTCCAACATGCGTTTAGAAGATTTCAAGTGTGTTTTTGCAAAATCTAGCTAACTAGGTTTGTTTTTCTTTTCTTTGTATGATAAGGCTTCCTCCAACTTGCCGCCCAAACATACAGTAGGTAGAAAATGGGAGACTTTTGTCACACATACTAAACTGCCAGTACTTGCCAGACATTCCTGCAGCTCCTTCAATGTTGCTGCCTCCCTGACCAGTTTTCTTCCCGTCGTCATCAATTTTGGAGGGACAACCAGTTCTTGTTAATGTCACTGTTGTGCCGTATTTTATTTACCATTGAACAATGAGATCCACCAGATAGATACTGTGGAAACTCTGCGTACCATAGTGTGTGCTCTGAGATGTAACAACAAAATGTCAGGAAAAGCCTACTTGAACATCTAAACTCTCGCCGGGTTAATCAGAAGCACTTTAAGGGTGGCAGTTGTGTGCTGACTCCCATTTAACTTTCCTTTGAATGTACTAATTGGTTCATTCTGAACACAGCCACATCGCCAGTTATACTGTAAGAGGGTGTGCACACTTGTGCAACCACATTATCACAGTCTTTTTTTTGTTTTGCTTTTTTTACTTCCCCTGTTAATGGTGGGAAAAGCTTTGAAATTATTTATCTTTGTCTCGTTTCTTATATCACAAAAACCTTGAACAGGGAGAGGTGTGTATATCCGCTGTATGTATTGTATATACTCGAAGAGTTTTTGCACTCATGTCTGCATGCATCCATTTTTGGCTGTCCTGCATGTGCTTTTCATAAGGCCCGGGTTTGTGAAATAAGGTTTTATGCGTCTTTGTCAACTTTCTTAGCTGTTAAGCATAATTGTACCTGATTGCCGTCAGTCTCTTCTTTATCACTATTCCTACTTTTGTGTTACACTTCTCTGTCAATAATCACCTTTCTCTTCTCATCTCTTCTCTTCTCTTCTCTTCCATGTCAGACTGTTGAGAACTGTGTGTGCATCCTGAGGAACTTGTCGTACCGTCTGGCTGCAGAGACATCTCACAACCAACAAGGGGGTTCTGAGGAGCTTGACGGTCTGTTATGTGACACTGGTGGGAAGGACGCAGAGAGTTCGGGATGCTGGGGCAAGAAGAAGAAGAAAAAGAAGGGACATGACCAGGTCAGAAATGCCATACTGTACTATATCATGGTTTAGGGGATCTTGCGGTCCAAAAAGAATAGAATCATAATAATACCAAACCATCTGCACAGATCTGCAATCTGCTGACTGTTGACTTGTGAGTCCAGTGTTACAGCCACCCATTTTCCATACCGCTTATCCTCACTAGGGTCGCGGGCGTGCTGGAGCCTATCCCAGCTATCTTTGGGGCGAGACACCCTGAAGTGGTCGCCAGCCAATCGCAGGGCATATACTGTAGAAACAAACAACCATTCGCACTCACATTCACACCTACGGGCAATTCAGAGTACCCGGAGAAAAGCCACGCCGGCAGGGGGAGAACATGCAAACTCCACACATGCGAGGCCAGATTGGAACCCAGGTCCCCAGAACTAATTTTTTGTTGCAGGCCACATTGTAGTTACGGTTTCCCTCAGAAGGCCGTTATGACTGTGAATCCATAAAAATGTTTAATCGGCTCATCATAATATTACACATACATGGATAACTAGTTTTGAAATCAGAGGTCAAGGATAATAGTTTGTTCAAGTTTCTCTAAAAGGTGTTTGGTAACAAGAAACGCTTGCAATATCGCAACGTTATTATTTATTGAATATGAACATTTGAAATTTGCCACAGATTTTAGCAATAATCGAAGAAGTTGACGCACATAATTTGCTTTCGCGGGCAACATAAAATGATGTGACGGGCCAGATCTGGCCCACGGGCCTTGAGTTTGACAGCAGTGAGCTAACCACTCGACCACCGTTGTTATTGGTTAACTCATCGAGGTATTTGAGTATTGTTCAATTTACCTAAACTCGAGAAGATTATTGGATAAAATATTAAGCTGTGCTTCAACTGCCAACTGCATCCTGGTCATTTGCATAATTAAATAGTTGCGTCAAATGTATTCAAAAGTATTATTTATGAATACTCCTACTCTATTTTTTTCAGCTAAAGTTATTTAGCATACTACAAAGGGCTAAAGTATATGCTCCTTATTAGGTCTTTGTGGCACAATCAAGTTTTAAATGTATGCAAATTAGTCTTTGTTCACGCAAACCAAGGGAAGCTCACAATTGGAGGCTTTGCCACATCAAAACAGCATCTTATCTTTTATAGCTCCACTAATCTCAGTTTGTTGCTGCATGTTCTTATTCATCAAAATGTCCATTTTAGTGTTCTGTGTGGGTTGTTTTTTTTTTTTTCTTAACTATTATCTTATCTATTGGCATCAAGGCACACTATCAACCCCATTTGGCGCAAAATAGAGCTATTTTATTTGCTTCTCTAACTACTTGTCATGCTTATAATAGGCAATCAGAGGCACATTCTGATTGAGTGGCAGACATCTTTTACACTTGCAGAAGATAGAGAATGGAGAACCCAACGTATCCGGCGTGTGAATCGTCAATTAGTCTTAATTTTCCCCTTTTCATTTCCAGCAAAGACAGAATAAGATTTTGAAACGGTAATATTGAGGCAGGCATTTTAACTTCCATTTGTCAAGTCCTAACACGTTTTATTTATTTTTTTTTGGGGGGGGGGGGGGGGGCGTAACAAGAGGGTTAAGTGATCTTACAAGTAACACATCGATCACATTTAAAAGGATAAATAAAAAGTCATTGCTTGAATATCATATAACATCGCTTCTATCTTCTATGTGTGTGTCGCCACTCCAGTGCAGCTGTACCCGATTACCATGGAGTAGCAAATAGAGCTCTTGTCGGAGGGGTCCTATCCTCCTCTCCAATTAACTGTGGGTAATTAGAAAAAATAGATAAGAGGACAGGAGCGAAGTAACTTCGATGAAATTACATTAGAGGAAGTTCAGGAGATTACCATCAAACATTTTCGAGACCACTCGTCCGGATCACAGTCACAGGTTAGCGTTCACTCTGGACATCATCAAAATAATAATGGCAGACCACAGCAATGTTGAGCAATTCATATACACACCGGTGTCCAATATTTGGTAGGTATCGTGCTACTAATATTCAAAAGTTCCCTTTATAACCTTTATAATTAATTACCAAGATAGTGAAACTTTTTATAATGAATAGCTGGCTTACTGGAAGTGAGAGCACCTCCTTCAAAGATGCCTTGTCATCGTAAACCAGAACATTAGGTGAATTATTGAAAGTCCACTTGGTGTTGTCTCGCTTTAACTATGTATCATTTTCTACAGTGGGATGGTGTAGGTCCATTTCCAGACTTGGCGGAGCCCCCAAAAGGCATTCAAATGTTATGGCATCCCAGTATTGTCAAGCCCTACCTCACCCTGCTATCTGAATGCTCCAACCCAGACACCCTGGAGGGAGCAGCTGGTGCTCTGCAAAACCTTGCTGCTGGGAGCTGGAAGGTATAACCTCAAAATATTGAAATCCACCGAGAGCCAGAAAGATCAGTTGAAGAGCACACTGCTGCGCTGGGGAGTATCCCATTCTATAAGCTCTGTGCGATAGCAAAATCTTTTATCTCTGCAAGAAACACTCACACGTGCTACCATTAAGTGCAGAACCAACCATTTTTAAAATTCCATCCATCGAGCCTTCGGTGTCACAACGGGATTAGAAGCGAATTGGGGTTAGAGACCGAGTAGACCCTCAACGGATTGCGTAAATCGCAAGAAATAATGCAATTATTCGAAGCCGGCGATTGTGACACTTTAATTCAGTCTTTTTGGATTCATTTATGGACAGAAAACTCGAGCAAACGCAGTCTTACAGCACCCCAATGAAATTCAATTTGAGTAGCGGAAAAAAAAACATGATTCTGTCATTTATTTCAGCAGTTGATTGGCAACGGGTTATTTTCTAATAGCAGACATTCATTCAATACAAGATTCATAATAAGAAGCAGTCGTCAGAAGTATTAGAAATGTTTAATGAAATACATTCTCTGACCTTTAAAGCAGTCAAACTCTCTGTGCGTCACAACAACCGTTAAGTAAGTTACAAAATCATTTTCAAGGCAACTGAATAGTCCAAGGCCAACAATGTTCCGTCTGACCTTGTGTCAATGAAAGAACGGATTAGAATTAAGAGGGTTCGGTGTTCTTCAGCACGTTGTACATTTACAATATTGACAACAAGATTCTATTTTTAAAACATCAGGGAAACTAAAGTTATTGATAGATTATGAAACAGGCAGCAGTGTATCATGTAACAAATGAAACCAACTAAATCTCTGTGTGCACCTTTGACCCTCTTCCTCTTTTTGGGTCTATGTTCAGTGGTCAGTCTATATCCGGGCTGCAGTGCGTAAAGAGAAGGGCCTCCCTATCCTTGTGGAGTTACTGAGGATAGACAATGACAGAGTGGTCTGTGCCATTGCCACTGCATTGAGGAACATGGCTCTGGATATCCGAAACAAGGAGCTTATTGGTAAGTAACCATTTAAAAATGTGTTCTCGGTGACAGCTTCGCTTGCGACAAGGATGATGGAGGTCGGGGATGCTTTGGCAGAAGCAATCACGAAAGAAAAATGTTCATGATCATCCTTTCATGTTCCACTGCTTATCCTGCGGCGTTCGCCCTGGAATGGTCGAAAGTCTATTAGCGCACGTGTACACAAACAGCCATTCACACTCACATTCACGCCGACGCAGTCGGTCACCAAGAGAACATGCAAACAGCCCACAACCTCTCACTGTGAGGCAGACGTGCTAGCCACGTGGGCACCATGACACCAATAATAACCAGCGATAATAAGTTGTCATGTGTTTTTCTCAATGTTCTTTGCGTTTGTTTGCTGAAGGGAACATTCCAATTCTTTAAGAGGGCTTCGACATCAGAAATAATATAGTTCAGTACCGTATGTAAATTCAGTTATGTGGTTTCTAAATTGAAGATAACAGCCAGGTCTCATACAGTGATGTGCCAACCCCTGTTTTGGGAATGACGAAAAAATGTAGCTCTCCATCATTTAATCCCAGTCCCACTTATTCTGTTGCGTCACTCATTGTAAACTACACCAGGTAAATATGCCATGAGGGACCTGGTCCACCGATTACCTGGTGGCAGTAACAACAACAACAGCAGTAGTGGTGGAGGAAGTGGCAGTGGTGGTACCAACAGTTGCGGTCTAGTGGGAAAGACCATGTCGGACGACACGATCACAGCTATCTGCTGTGCTCTGCATGAGGTCATCACCAAAAATATGGAGAACACCAAGGCCCTGAGGGACGCCGGGGGCATAGAGAAGCTCATTGGTGTCGCCAGAAGCAAAGGAGACAAGTAAGTGGAATGTTATTTACAAGACATAGAGCGAATATTTTATTTAGATGGCTGAAAGACAAGAGACAACAGCTCCTTATTGACTATCGCATTGCCACGCATTGTATTCATATTTTATGCACTCTATATGAATGAGTGTAGGATACGGGTGCACAGCCAATGAAATGCAGTTCGCATCCAGCCAGAAGTGCAAATGTGGAATTTCTGGGATTATGCATTATCGAAAAATACATCGTGATGTTTACAGGTGACTTAGTGGCAATGTCTCATCAATACATTTACAGCTGGTTATAAATGTGTGTTTTTTTCATTACTCTGCTCACTAACAAACAAGCTATCTTCGGGCGAGAGGCGGGGTACACCCTGAACTGGTCGCCAGCCAATCGCAGGGCACATATAAACAAAAAACCATTCGCACTCACACCTACAGGCAATTTAGAATTTCCAATGAATGCATATTTTTGGGATGTGGGAGGAAACCGGAGTGCCCGGAGAAAAGCCACGCAGGCACGGGGAGAACATGCAAACTCCACACAGGCGTGGCCGGGGATTGAACCCCGGTCCTCAGAACTGCGAGGCAGACGCTCTAACCAGTCGTCCACCGTGCCGCATGCGCAAACCGATTATCCAAAATAGTAGCATCTACAAAAATCCTTATTGGTGCAATTTAGTAATGAGCCCTGTAAGGCCAGTCAAGCGAACTGGATGAAGAGTGTCAATAAGAATTTCCACAGATTTGCTTATAACAGAAGGCAGACTGGCTTTATTGTCTTCTCTTGTTCTCCTCTCTGCTGAATTCCCAGACATAGTCCCAAAGTAGTGAAAGCAGCTTCTCAAGTTCTGAACAGCATGTGGCAATACAGAGACCTGCGCAGCCTTTACAAAAAGGTATATACACTCGTCCAGTTTGCTCAATACACTCTGGATGCGTAACAACCTCAGACATTTGAGTCATTATCTGCTAATTGTTTTCATGTTTGCCTTTTCTCATCCTTCCCTCTAGGATGGCTATTCTCAATACCACTTTATCGGCTCTTCTTCCACAATAGAAAGGGACAGGCAGCGGCCTTATTCTTCTTCTCGTACGCCGTCCATCTCTCCTGTACGGACCTCGCCAAACAATCGATCAGGTGAGTGTGTATCCTTTTTTGTCTTTCTAATATGACTTGGTTCATATTCAATGTCACCACGAGTTTTTTAACCCTCACTCAATTACTTCAGAAAACAATTCCGCTGTCAAACTGCGATTTTGCAGAGCAGATTGGATTTTTTCGGTCAATCGTACGCAGAGTAGCTCAAATATGAAAGTGAACAAACGTAAGCATCTTCGGGGCATTTAAATCTGACTGATGAATATTTCAGTTACTCTGTTTGGATTTGATCCTAACATTTACCATTGTTTTTTTACCCTTTTGCCGGCCATCACACATATTTGGAAAGTAGGTGTTTCAATTGAATAGAATGCACTACGCAGCCAACTATTGTTCAAAAATAACAATTAAATTGTTCTATTAAAGTAAAATGGTACCATTTTGAAAATGTCGCAAACCAAAACGTTTGATTTCCACGTATTTCGATGAGCATCCTCGTCAGGAAGACAGTGAATCAATTCAAAGTTCCCAGATGGGAACTGAAAGCCTTTAAATGGGGTGGTGACCGCTTTATGGTGCGGGTCCTGTCATCACCTCCTCCACTTAGCAGATTTGGCATGTTCTCCCGCGGTCTCTGCGGGTTCTCTCCTCACTCGCTAGCGTGCGAGTGTGAATGGTCGGGTCTCTGTATGGGAACCGTCTGATTGCTTACGACAAGGTTAGATGAGTCTCTCTCCCCCCCCCCCCCCAAAAAAAAATAAAATAAAAGGCTGGATTGTTGGAGTGTGAGAGAATGAAGTGCTCAGAGGCAGATGAAAAAAGTCAAATAATATAATGGCGTGTGAGGACTTCAAGTTGATTTAAAATCACACTGTGGAACTAACGCACGGAATATCAATACATTAAGGGTTTTTTGTGATTGTTAGAGAAGAATAGCTCAAAATGTTCCTTGTGTGTCACTTTTGTGCAGCAAGCGCGCCAGCTTCACCGAGGGATATGTTGGCGTTGAAGGAGAGGAAGGCCGACTACGAACTGAGCGGCAACGCCACCTACCGCGGCAACAAGGGTGAACACACATCCCGCAAGGATGCCACGATGGGTAGGCAAAATCATGCTCTCACAATTTGTACTTATATATTTTCAATTTCTGAGTCAATTCCAATGCTAACTGTGTTCAGGGTTGCCGCCAGGGATTCCGGTCCCCGTGAAAAATAAATGATCACTTCAGGCCCCTCCATGCCGAGCCCGCAATATTATTTTATGCCGCCCACTGTCAGTCATGGGTGCATGGGCACTTGAATTCACCCAGTAGGCAGTGTTATTGCTGTCTTTTCAGTTGCGTCACACAATACGCCGTGAAAATTGCTGCCCAATCATCTGTGACAGGGATGTTTTTGTACTGGGCAACTTTTGGTCCGATGATACAATCCCAGTGTCAACGCTTAAGTGAACCATAACAAAATGAGTGATACGAAACACACCAAATGATTTGGTCTGAGATTTGAAAAAAATCAATCAATCAATCAATTCAAAATAATAACAGTGTGTCATGCCTAAGTGAACGATTCAGATGACTTTAATCTCTATCTCCACAGGTCAACTCTCCAGTGGTTCTTCAACTCTCCACAGAGGAGCATATGTGTCACCGACTGAAGACCTGAAGTATAATCAGGTAAAAATCATTTTTAGTGGGAGAACCACTTTGATTACAACAAAATTACACATCCTCCATATTCAGTATTGCCAAAAGGTCAATACTGTCAAGAGGTCTCGGCCATCAATTGTTGTTTTAGCGATGCACAATAACCATACAACTAGAGTGTCACTCAAAAGAGCCCAGTTCTCAAAATAAATAGCCTCATTGATGAGTGCTTCTATGTGGGCTTTGCAGCTGTCAAGAGTTAAAGCCCAATCAGTTTACTTTACTTTTACTTTACTTACTGTCACAATAAACATGATATCAAAAGTCTATAGACCCCTGTTCAAATGCCAGGTTTTGTGATGTAAAACAAATTTGATCAAGATAAATCATTTGAAAACATGTTCCACCATTAATGTGGCCTATAACCTGTACAACTTATTTTTTGCCCCTTGTGCTTGGCATGGCGACCAAAAGTACTGGACAAGTACATGAATCTCACTCCTCCGACCCTTTAAAGAGCGGGTGCTGGCCAGTAAGCTGGCCCCCTGTGCTTTTAGCCTGGTGCTTTGCGCACTTACGTAGCTCTCGTAGTCAAGTAAGTGAATGGGACTATCCATCATTGCCAACAGCCTCTCAAAATGCCCTCACTTTCTCCTTTATTATCGCCAGTTTCCCCTCTTTGTAGCAGTCTTACTTCTTCCTTGACAATGGCGCCATGTTTTTGTGGTTCAATAAAAATAAGGCCGTACAGTAAACTCCATGTCTCGAAATCTGACACAGGATCACACTTGCATTGCAACATGTCGGCAGACGTTCAGTGGTCAGTCAATCGGCCGCTCACTCGGTGTGTGGGGGGGAACGTGCATGTTTTTGGAATGGGGAAAGAAGTTAAGAGTTCCCAGAGAAAACCCATGCAATCGGGGAGGAGAACATGTCAACTCCACGCAGGAATGACAGAGCTGAGATTCGAAGCCCGAACCTCAGCGCTATCAAGCGGACGTGCCTCCCACTAAATGACCGTGCTGCTACTTTTTTGTTCATATTTTTTAAATCCTTAAGTAAAATGATGGTGGTGATGTGATTGCTCCCTTGAGCAGCAAATTCTTTCTGCCTCCCACGGTTAAGTGGGCTGTTGTGCTTTTCTAATCTGTTCTATTAAGAAATATTTCATTTCTTCTATCTCCAGGTCTCCTCTCAAGGATTGCCTTCAGAGCCCTACCCGCCTTTCCAAAATCCTCCCCCAAATGACAGCAGCAACTATGAGGACCAGGCCTTCTACGAGACCCAGGTTCATGCAGGGGGGCGGCCCCCGCAAGGTGAACTCAACATGCACTTGCAGGGCCTGAAGTCCACCGGAAACTATGTAGACTTCTACTCAGCCTCTCGGCCCTACAGTGAGCTCAACTATGAGACGAGCCACTATCCGGCCTCGCCAGACTCCTGGGTCTGAGGGGAGCGGAGATGAGGGAGGAACAGACGACGAGGTTGAATAGTCTAAAACATAAAGTAGGAAAGATACCCTACCTCCCTGTTCTTTAGTTCCTAAGTAGCATCATAGGTAGCAGGACATCAAAGTGCAAGATGATGACCAAGAGAGGATGAAGAAAACAACTGAACGGACGCGAAACTCCTTCCAGAGACTTTCAGAGGAGGAGGATCAGGAGGAGGCAAAGAAGGACCAGAGGGCGGCGGAAAAGAGGCCTTGCATGTGCATGCACACCACCAACAAACCTGACAGACATTTCTTTCTGTGTTTAGTTTGTGACCAAACTGCTAGAAAGCCCGGCAGATTGAAATCTAAAGATGTGCTGCGCTTGAAGGCCGGTGGATACGGAATGTGAGGGGCGAAGACGTGAATATTGAGTCACAAGTAAAAGGAGTGGGAAATATATCGAGGTGAATTTGAATGAGGAACGAGGGAAAATGGAAAAAGCATGAAAGATTCCTGAAAGCGTATGGAATGTGTCCCGGGTAGCTGAGAGAAATGTTTGTACATATGTGATGTAGTAACATGGCTTTTAGTAATGTGAAGCACAAGGGGCAAAGCTGTAGGACATGTAGGACGTCTGATACACAAACTTTGTTTCTCTCTGTCACTTCAGCGTAATGATGTGTCCTCCTCCGGGAAAAGATTGCTTTTGGACGTTGTCATTTGTAACTATCTTCCCCCCCGCCCCCTTTTTTTTTTGTGTGTGTGTGTTTCTACTTTATACATTTTTGGTTGTATAGTATTTGATGTACACTGTACATTTACTGGCAATGCATTGTGTATTTGTACATTGCACTACTACCTGCGTCAGGCCTGCACCACATGGGCCAAGCTCACCTCTTCGCTAACTATCCTGTCACTATTCCCTACACACACGTGAGACACGGACACACTATCAGCTCTGCAAGACACAGTAACAAATGCCTATCAAAGCATAAATTACAGTGGGTCACAGTGCTCCATTTACTGCCTTATATGTATATCCAGTACAGGTGGATCTACTCAACATGCATACATTCATACTGTGGTTTGTTTTTTCGGTAAATAAAGCACTACTGCAACTTATAGTTGACCGTACAATTATAGTCCGGCCAGATACTGGGTTAAAGTGAAATGACTAAAGCTGTTAATACCAGTTAATACCAGTTACTATTTACATTTTATTTAAGCGCTTTCCGGGATTGTTATAAGGGTGAACAAGATTCCTCGCAATTGTCAAATATTTTCCATAGTTACAAACAAATTCAACATTTACACATTCCATTCACTTGAACTCAAAATATGGCCAGGGTATGAATAATAATGGAGACATCCTAGAGTTCCTAATGTCAAATCTGCAGTGGAATTCTCATTTTAGCTGCTGCCAACTCATTTTGTCTTTCAATTATGACAATTATCAATGTAGCTTTAATAAAGCCTCACCAAGCGTGACCAGTAACCATGCAAGTAAATAATGATAATTGTATTTAGAATTAGATGCATTATGTGAGCTTTATTGAATTATGATGACAAACGTTTTATGATGAGCCTGCAAAAAGGTGTGAACATGCATGGAAAGCTAGATACCCTTTATAAATATACTACTGATTCCAGGAGGGTAATTGAAGAACATGTCAAGACTGGATAACTTATCAAAACAACCAAGATGGCCATGCAAAAAAAAAAAATACAAAAAAAAAAAATCAATTATAAGATGATCTAAGAATCCCATAAACCCAGAGCAACCTACTGTTTGTATATTTATACATTCTTCTATTATTTTTTATTTTATTTTAAAGAGATCTACATAAACATCACAGCACCCCTTACACAGCCGGTGAGCCCTTCCTTCATTTTAGTGCTCAGTGTGTACATAACAGTGCCAAAAAAGGTTTCTGCCACCCCACCCCCAACTCCGGAGGGCAGGGAACACATTTAATGTTTTAGTTGGGGCATCCTTGTGGTTTTAACCTTACCAGTTTGTAAATGCTTTGTTTTTCTTTTTTAGATTTTTTTTTTTTTCTAAAGTGTGTACTACTGACATGAAAGTTGTGTAACTGCACTGGGACCAGAGAGAATTACATAAAAATTAAAAAAAAAAATAATAATAATAATAAATACATTTTAAAAAATGAAACAACTGGACTAAAAGCAAGGAAAAGACAATTGTACAAAATTTGTTTTTTTTCTGTGTTATAAAAGAATCAATGTTTGAAGTACAACAAACCTTTTATGAGAAATGTGTTACAATTACTTCCTGGTAGACTATTAATAGAGTATCAATATATATTATATAAATATATACTTTTTATGTGCAGATGTGGATGTCACAGCAGCAACATTATGAAAAAAGACCATGTAGGATGTTCACTTTTTACTTTCCTGGTCAACACACTGAATTTTGTCGACTTTTCTGTGGTAATGTTGCTATGTGGAGTAGATTAGCTAAAGGCTTGTGGATCCATGCTTTCACTCAAAACAAACATGATTCCGAAGTTCTTGAAACTGTAATATCAGATGTGAGCTAACACAAATCAAATCATCACAAATTTGAAATTGTTCCCTCCCTCAAAACACAAATCTGGTTTATTGGTGGCATTAACCTCAACTGAGTGCATGGATATATTGTCACAAATTAAGCTGAAACCAAATTGTGATTTTTATTTCTTTTTAACTGAGACAATTATACAACCTGACAAAGCTCTGTTTCTCCCTGTTAACTGTTTTTGGAAGGCCGATAGCCCTGGGAAAAGACGCATTGTATTTGTTGACAGATTCTTGACAACGTTGTATATGTCATTGTGATCCTGTGGCAGTAAAACCAACAGTAAGGACTTTGTAGAGATTTTGACCTCGGTGGTTTCCAAACCACCATGTTTTAAAAAGAGAATTGTGAATCTTTATATGCCTCAAACTGATTGCAACTGCTCCAAAATATAAATGGTCCATTGAAGAGGAAATTGCGAGTTGTTTGTTTTGTTTCCAATTCTGATTTCAGTGTCGCATTTTGATATGACAAATTTAGGACGACGGATGTCTTTCCGTCAATAAAAATTGTACCCTGCTCCAACTGCGTACAACAGGCACATAGAGAAAACCTTTTACAATTTATTGACTACTACTTCTTGCAGCTCCCTTCAGCTGAGGGTCCGGTTCATCTCGCCATTGTAGACTACATCAATCAACATTACACATTGCGACTGTGTAGCTCTGTAGTCCAACATCGTAAAAGTAGATCTAATTCATGTTTTTAACCCTTTTAGACCACCGTACTTTGTCAATTGGAGCTAAAGTTGTATGTTTCGAATGCAATTAAATAATAATTGAAAGTACAAAAGGTCCCCTAAAAAGTAAAGTGTGTGTGTCATATTTAGGGGCAGCATAGGGGCCTAGTAATTTGCAGGTCTACCTTACAGTTCTAAGGTTTGGGATTGGAATGGGGACTCCGGTGTGGAGTTTGCATGTTCTCCCTGTGCTTACATGGGGTTTCTCTAGGTATTGAATGTGCCTGATACGTTGTTTGTGATTGGCTGACGACCAGTCCAAGGTGTACCCCACCTGCATGGACAGCTCGTTCAGATGTCTAGACCACTAGATGGCAATATCCCAACATGGACACGCCAGACTTGACCTTTCTACTTGTATTAACCATGTTATCTCATGAGCTCCTCTTGACCCACTGCGACGACTTGGGAAGATTCACTGTGCCAGTGGAAGAGGAGTTAATCCTTATACAATGATGGCCTAAATCTCTCCTGCCTCACTGCCCTCATGTAAATTGATCTTTTTTTTTTTTCTATTGTCACTTTATAGGGCGGCATGGTGAAGAGTGGATAGCACAACTGCCTCAGAGTTCTAAGGTTGGGGGTTCCAATCTGGGCTCAGGCCTTTCGTGGATATACAAAATCTTCATCCTGCTTTTCAAATGATTTTTTTTCCTGATACAAAAAAGACCAAATATAAATAATGCACGCATTTCATGCCATATCATGTGTAAATATGTGTTCTGACAAATGAATACCTTGAATCCTTGAAAATATTTTCAAAATCCTTTTCACCATTGGTGTGACCTGTGACCTCCATCCATCCATTTTCTGAGCCGCTTCTCCTCACTAGGGTCGCGGGCGTGCTGGAGCCTATTGACCTATGACCTGTACAACTCAATTAAAAAATACATTGAAAAGACAACTGAAATAATGTGGTTGCATAAGTGTGCACAACTGGGACGTGGCTCTGTTCAGAATCAACTAATCACATTCAAAATCATGTAAATTTGGAGTCAGCAAACACCTGCCAATATTTCAAATGCATCTAATCAACACTAAATATATATTTTTTTATTTGTAGATGTTCCAGTACTTTTTTTATTTTATTTTTTTGCTTTCTAGCAGAAGCCTGAAGGTGTTGTGCTAATGCTGCTATTTGGATATGTTCATAATTCCCTGTGCCAGCTGAACAAAAAGCCCCAAAGCATGCTGCTGCCACCAGCATGCTTCGCTGGAGGTGTGGTGATCTTTTGGTGATGAGCAGAGTTCAGTTTTGACCGGACCATCCATCCATACATTGTCTGAACCGCTTATACTCACAAGGGTCCCGGGCGTGCTAGAGCCTATCACAGCTATCTTCGGGCGAGAGGCGGGGTACACCCTGAACTGGCCAATCGCAGGGCACATATAAACAAAACCATTCGCACTCACATTCACACCTACAGACAATTGAGTCTTCAATTAACCTACCATGTCTGTTTTTGGGATGTGGGAGGAAACCCACGCAGACAAGGGGAGAACATGCAAGTCCAGATTTGAACCCAGGTCCACAGAACTGTGAGGCAGATGTGCGAACCAGTTTTTTCCCACCGTGCCGCCTGGACCAAACATACTTTTTGAAAATATGACTAAAACCAACTACCTTGGTTTCATCAGACCATAAATAATTTTCCTATGTGTTGAGGAGATCTTGTTATTATCCAATGAGAACAGGGGTCAATGCCCCTTTGAAAAGATAATTTAATTGAAAATATTTTTTTTTACTGATTTGTACAGGTTTATAGGGTATACAGTATTATGGTAGATAGTCTTCAAATGATTTATCTTGGTCTCATTTACTTATCCCACCCCCAAAAAACCTGGCATTTTAACAGGGGTGTGTAGACATTGTACAGTATATCTACAGTATGCGATTAGCTGGTGACCAGTCCAGGGTGTATCCCGCCTCTCACCCCAAATCGGCCGGGATATGCTCCAGCTCACCTGCGTCCACATATGTGGACTTCACATTTTCAGTTGTCGAGACCACAATACTACTAATACTTACGAGGACATTATACTGCTACGTAGTGGTGAAAGAAGGGTATAACACATTACAGATTAGATTCAAGATGGCTGACAACACACTTGGAAGTTCAGGCGGTCACTCCCGATCCAAACATCAACCAGGTAAAAAATTCCATAAAATGTCATGGCTGATTCTTGTTCAGATATGTATATGTGTTCAATGTTCGTTATTACAGTCAAATCTTACAAAAGTTAGTAACTAACAATTTACCATGCCGTTATACATACCCACAACAGGAGCCAAGCAGCAGTGAGGAGGACAGTAGTAGGTGTGAGGACCCCATTCCAGAGTCCTCTCAGCCTATCTGAGGACGTAAACGTCTCTGTGATGGATACGAAGGATATCGTTCGGATCGTGACAACGACCGTTCACGCACTCCCAGTAACCCTCCACTGCCAGTGGGTGTTCCTGGTGTTATCCATTGTCCCAGAGGTCTTGAGTTGCATTTCTAAGGACAAATGTTCCTTTGAACTTTTATCTTGGCAGGCGGGGCCAACGGATTTTCAAACTTTCATTTCATTTAAGTAATTCATTTAGCGTCCGTGTGAGATAAACAAGGCATCTCCGTGACCGTCTGTCTCAGTGAGGGAGCGGAGACAGGGATGCAGCCCAGCCCGAGATTGGGGGTCATGGTGCCATCTGGCGAGAGCATGTCCGTTGGCTGCTCAAGGAAAACAAGGTGTTCCTCTGCTTACTGGGAGATCGCAACTGTTACGCAGCCTTTCCAACATAGGTGTAAAGATGTTTCCACGGGGGGGGAAAACTCATAGTTAGGCATGTTTCATGGCATGTTCAGAAGAATGCTGCTGTGTTCAGGCACCAAATAAATAATTTTGCACATCATTATTCAACTGTGACTTTTATTTATTCTATTGAAATATTAAACCGATGTCCTCATATGTGGACATCCTTTTCCTCATAAACTACATGATGTAAAAAGATCATTCTTTGTTTTTAAACTCATCAGGTCCCAACCAGTCCAAATAGCCAGAGTTCTTTGTTTTAGGAGATTAAGCGGTATAGAAAAAAGACGGGCCTCACTACCTGGCCAGTCACAGCACTGTTCCAGAACATAATTAATGTGAAGGAAGAAAATTATAAATTCACCAGGTGGGTAGTCAAATATTTTCTAAGCTGTGACATTGACATTGTTTTGTTAGTTGCTCTGCCAAACTAGGCACTGTGTTAATTTGGGAAAAGATGAAGGTGCAGGTTTCGCCTCAGAGACACAGGGAGCTGGTGCCAGTGAGAAATCCTGAGAAGGGTGTCAATATGTTGTGTGCAGGAACCTGCTGCTGTACCAATGAGCCTTCATTCTCACTGGCGGTCTCGTCAGTGAAGTCAGAGTCCAGATTCCTATTATGTCCATAGTACAGCATTGAAATTGTAGTTCTGGTTGATGTCTTGAAATATTCATTTGTTAATGTGTGTGTGAGAGGTTGGGTGGACGGAACTGGTGAATGAATGTTGTGGTTAGGTTTACCTTTCTCCGTTTAAGTTTGCTTCATGCTTTTCTCCATTTAAGTTTGCTTCATACTCTTTCAAAATCTCAAAGTGGTCTTGCATGAAAGAGTGGATATTTTCCAACTGTTTCTCAGTTTCATTCAAAGCCACACCCTGCTTATCGCATACCTTCCCACCGATCATTTCATAAAGGCTGAGGATGGACATCTTAATCTGTGCCAGCAGGTTCAATTTCCTTGATGCAGTTTCCTCAATGCGTTTCCACTCTTTGAACCAGAATTCCACCTTGATTTTGGATTCAAACAATTCCGGCATAAGATGGGTTAGCTCCATATCAAGCTCCTGTCTTTCCAACTCGTACTGTTTTTGCAAAACTATCTGTGTTTTCCTCTGCTGGTTGGTCTGCTCATAAGCTTCACCCTCCCTCTGGGAGAGCTGGTCTTCAACATTGTGAAGACTCTCGATGTGATCTGTCAGAGCCTCCTCATCTTCAAATGAAGTCATGCCGACCAGTTTCTGCATGAACTGTTGATATATGATGTGTTGGTGCATGACATTCAGCCGCTCCTGCTTCATCTCCCTCAGCTGCGCACATTCTATCGTCAAATTCTTTATGTCAGTCTCCCTTTCAAGCACCTCTTTTTCCTCATTATCCGCTTTGGCTGAGGCTTGATCAACAATTTCGTCTGCAAGATATGGATCCCTGCTTATGAATAACTCTTCAACTTCACTTATTTCCTGGAGTAACTCATTTTCCCGCGTTTTCAAACTCTCCAACTTCTCTTGGAGCTGCTCTGACTGTGCCTCAAGATCTTTCTCCTCGCGCCGTATCAGTATCTCAGTGTAAATACCATCCCACTCGGTCGAGCCTTTACTCTTTGGCGTCTTTTGAGTGTTTCCCTGAGAGGGCTTCGCTTTCACCTTACAGATCTTTTGGGACATTACACCTAATTCAATGGAATATTGAGTATTCCACAATACATACGCGTAGGGTAGATTATTTTTGTGTACACTAGGAGAGTATATTATATCATTATACTGTATAATACCATGTACAGTGAATTAAGAGATATGACACATACCAATACATGTCATCGTTTTTTTTTCCCCCCAATGCTGATGTGTTGGTGTGTACACACTATTTGGCACTCCCCTGACTAATGACACCTTATTACATCGTAATGATGACTCAAAGATGTGACATCCACACATTGTTTGTAGGGTAAGTGACATCACAGGCAGTCATGAGGTTTACTCCAGCATTCACACGAGACACACAGTCAAAGTAAACATGAGACATACTCGAGCATTAAAAGCATATTGCCAGCTGCCACTATGTTAGTGAGAGCTACCTCAAAGGCTGCCATATGTACAAAAAAATAAAAAAAATTCAGTTGAATTGAATTGAATGTTCACCATTATATGCAGATGGCTCAGACTCTTGTTTTAAAATCAAAGCGCAATATAACCACTGTGCTATCAAAGTAAAGTAGTAGCCCTATTTTCATTGTAATGGCTGATTGTGGTCTCCGCTCATTTATTTGAATGAGGATGGTAAATCAAGTTACATGTAAAAAAAAAATATATATATATATATATATATATTACGCATAGTCGAAACAGTTTCCAATTCATAATATACTGGAAGTTACCATGATCCTGCTAAATAAATTTCCAGATGTGAAAAAGAATGAGGAAAATATATTGAATTAGTATCCCCACATATCAACCATACTTTGTCTTTTGCCACTTTGTGAAATTTATGTTGAAAACACAACCAGTACACAAAGTATCCAAACGAACTTTTAGTCTTATGCCATTTTTCCAGTTAAAACAACTAGTCGACAAATAAAAAAATAATCAATAAGAAACTCAAACTGGAAAATTGGCCAGGGTATGAATAATTTCAGGTTCACGTCTGCATTTCACTAAGTCAGCATAGTATATCAGATGGAGTAAGGAGCTTTTTATTTCCATTAAGTGCACAATGGCCACATTCGGTTTGAGACAACAGTACCCTATGAAATATCATTCAGCAATCAAGAACATGGTGTTTAGAGTTTAATCCATACGTATGGCCTGATTCATCGTATCGTAAGTGAGGCAGAAAAAGTATTGTGAATATGTTGAGTGAACAAATTAAGTAGAAACAAGGCAATGGATCCAACGTCAGCCATCCTAGCAAGCAGAAGAGAAAAACTCACTTCGACAGGTTAATTGTCCAGTTCTCCCATAGTGTGAGGACTTCAAATGCGTTTACAGTATTTGGTGGTTGGAAGTCACTTCATCCATCCGTTTTCCATACCGCTTATCCTGTTTGAGCTGGAGCCTATCGCAGCTGACTTTGGGCAAAGTCTACATCCTTGACTGGTACACAGTCAGTCTCAGTACACATTCAGCATATAGACAACCATTCGTCCTCATGTTCGCACTGCCTTTTAGTGGAAATTCAACCCACGCTACCTGCACAGAAGTCAAGCGAATGAACCACTACACCATCAGTGTCTGGTTGCATCAAGTGATCTCAGATAATGCGATTTGCCGCTCTCTCATGTTCGCCTTGTCGGTAGTAACAGTCTCTCCTCCTTCTTTCTCTCTACCCTCTTCATTTTGTAATCCCACTTTGGGATTTGGAGGTGATTATAGTTCTTACACCGTCTGAGTTTTTCTGGCTTAAAAGTAGGATCTGGGGCTTTGCATAGCCTCACTTTTGGTATCACAATGCCTGGTCGCACACTGCTCCTCCTCAGCAAATGAAGCGGTAGAAGACTCGCCCGCCTTATGGCCACTGTGGATGCAGCCGCCATGTCATTCAGTAGCTGAGGCTGGAGGCTGGCCCGCCGATCCCTTGCCTTGGGGATAAGGAGGACCCGTGAGTTCTGGAAAAATCTCTTGTAGTGGTTCAGCCTGTCTGGGCCAAGGTGCTTTAGCTCATCCAACCGTTGTCTCCTGAGAATTTCCTGCACTGCGTAGCGTCGTTTCCCAATGCACGGGGGGCTTCCTGGGCACACAGTCCGACAGGCTGTAGCAACAAATGGACTGCTGAGACTAGTAGTGATCCGGACCATGTGCTCGAGAACACCGTCATCCACAGGGTTCACCTTGTTGTTAAGGTAAAATCTGTAAGGGCAACAGGACAGAAGGTCGATCGAACGCTTCCAGCAGGACTTGGGCTCTTCAGCCTGGGCAACCAGATCCTACAGAAGATGAAGAATACAAAATAATATTGTTTAAAGGAAGAACGTTTTTTTTTAAAATCCTTACACCAATGTCCTCTTAGGAGATAAAAAGCATAGCATGCTTTTGTTGGACGAGAACAGTTTTTAGGTTCAAACTCCACTATCTTAAGATACTACTCGCATATGGATCTGTAAAACTGTGGATAATGCTTGGCTACACTGTTCCTGTATAAAGTTTGCATGTTCTCTCCTCTGTCCCCTCTTGCATGGGATTTGTCTGAGTACTGCGGCTTCCTCGCACATTCCAAAAATACAGGTTAGGTTAACTGAAGACTAAATTGTCCTATAAAGGTGAATGTGAATGATTGTTTGTCTGCATGTGACCTATGACTGATTGGCATCCAATCCAGGATGTACAACCCCAATTCCAATGAAGTTGGGACGTTGTGTTAAACAAATAAAAACAGAAAACAATGATTTGCAAATGATGTTCGACCTATATTTAATTGAATACCCTACAAAGGCAATATATTTAATGTTCAAACTGATAAACTTTATTGTTTTTAGCAAATAATCATTAACTTAGAATTTTACGGCTGCAACATGTTCCAAAAAAGCTGGGACAGGGTCATGTTTACCACTGTGTTACATCACCTTTTCTTTTAACAACATTCAATAAACATTTGGGAACTGAGGACACTAATTGTTGAAGCTTTGTAGGTGGAATTTTTTCCCATTCTTGCTTGATGTACAGCTTCCGCTGTTCAACAGTCCGGGGTCTCCATTGTCGTATTTTACGCTTCATAATGCACCACACATTTTCAATGGGAGACAGGTCTGGACTGCAGGCAGGCCAGTCTAGTACCCACAATCTTTCACTACGAAGCCACGCTGTTGTAACACGTGCAGTATGTGGCTCGACATTGTCTTGCTGAAATAAGCAGGGTCGTCCATGAAAAACACGTTGCTTGGATGGCAGCATATGTTTCTCCAAAACCTGTATGTACCTTTCAGCATTAATGGTACCTTCACAGATGTGTAAGTTACCATACCATCACAGATGCTGGCTTTTGAACTTTGCGTCCATAACAGTCTGGATGGTTCTTTCCCTCTTTGGCCCGGAGGACACGACGTCCACAATTTCCAAAAACAATTTGAAATGTGGACTCGTCGGACCACCTGTCCCAGCATTTTTGGAACATGTTGCAGCCATAAAATTTAATGATTAAAGGTAATGATTATTTGCTAAAAACAATAAAGTTGATCAGTTTGAACATTAAATATCTTGTCTTTGTAGTGTATTCAATTAAATATAGGTTGAACATGATTTGCAAATCATTGTATTCTGTTTTTATTTATGTTTAAAACAACGTCCCAACTTCATTGGAATTGGGGTTTTATATACATACACACACACACACACACACACCTATATATACACTAAATATTGGGGCAATCATTCTTCTGATATTTTCAGAGGTTGAAGTGGACATAGAGATGTTCATATAAATTTTGGTGACAATTGCTCACAGTTTTTTCGACATTAAGCTATGTTAAGGTTTTTCGCTGTCGTGAGCATTTAGAGGAGTCGCCAAAAGGTCTCCAATCAAATTGAACCATTCAGTCCAGGAACGCGTCTGATTGAAAGCATGATATATATTCCATCCATCCATTTTCTGAGCCGCTTCTCCTCACTAGGGTCGTGGGCATGCGGGAACCTATCCCAGCTATCATCAGGCAGGAGGCGGGGTACACCCTGAACTGGTTGCCAGCCAATCGCAGGGCACATACAAACAAACAACCATTCGCACCTACGGGAAATTTAGAGTTGTCAATTAACCTACCCTGCATAATTTTGGCATGTGGGAGGAAACCAGAGTGCCCGGAGAAAACCCACGCAGGCACGGGGAGAACATGGAAACTCCACACAGGGATTGAACCCCGATCCTCAGAACTGTAAGGCAGATGCTCTAACCAGTCATCTACCGTGCCGCCATGATCTATATTGTGTGTGGATATATAACATGTAAACAATGCTCACCTCAAGCAAGGGCCACTCCAGGTTGAAGGAGTCACAGAACTGCTCAGCACAGGGCTTCAACATTACCTGATACATCTGATAGGCTGTCTCATAGCGACCAGTGAAGAGAGCCCACTCCCGTGGGGTTATCCTGCGACCATTGTCCCTGGCTTGCACGTCACCTCCTGTAAATATGACAAACTTGTATACTGCCTGCATTGATTCTGCATGCATCTTAAAGAGACATGTTTTTACATTGCAGTAGTACTCGTAGTTTACCAGCCAGCATGAGCGCTCTACACGTGTCGGCTCGACCCTGCATTGCGGCCTTCATTAAAGCTGTGAAACCGTGACAGTTCCTCCTCTCAAGATCCAGTCCAGGGAAGTAGTTTAGCAGGTAGTGAGAGATGAACACATGACCTGCACACAAGTTATGGTTATTGCTATGTAAGAGGGACAAAATATTACAAGTACAGTTGTATGTATTAATAACTACCACTAAAATCACAATTGTTGCCTTGTGACAGTGACAGAGATGCTACATTACTGCAAGGTATATGTCCCCTACCCACTCTTGTTGCTTTCAATTCACCAGTAATCAGAGTGCATTGACAAGCTGAATTGTGCTTAAAGGGTTTAGTTCGAAACCTGTGTGCACACATTTCACCATCAGTGTTGGGTTGTAAACCAAGTATTCTTTTTTTTTTACTCAACTCACCTATGGTGTTGCTTTTTTTTTTTTCATGAATGGGGATCAATAACTGTTTTAATGAAGCAGAAAATAAGTAAGTCGCAGACCCCAGCAAGTCATTCATCATCGTGAGCAGATGAGAGGCTGAGGCAGAATGTCTGATACGCAGACTGCATCATTATGGAATCTCTTGCTTTGGTAAATGTGATTATTGAAAATGCAAGCACCACATAACATATCATGTCACATTCTTAAAGATGGGCACATTTAAAAGCCTTAGACTCAATCCCCTACAGTAAAGTGCTCCTCTATAAATAATGCATGAGTGAGGGAAGGAAAATTGTCATCTCAGAGATGAATGCACATGGAGTAATTCCTTCCTGGATTGAGAAATGCTGAAAGCATCACTGATGTCATTTTTAAATTCTGTAAGTGCTTGTAAAATTTGTAAGAGTATGATGTGTTCCGCTGATAAGTTACTCTTTCAAAAGGTATGATTGATAACCATCACAAAAGCCATTTTGGAATATCAAATTGGAACAAGACTATGCCTAATGGTCCACTGAGAATGATTTTTTTGTACAGTACACAGTACAGAGCAGATATAACACATATACTGTACTGTATACTCTTTAGACACCAACAGCACTCTGTCTAAATGTACCTAAGACAGTTTGTAAAGAACATTGATTGTTTTCATCTCCTCAGAATTCCTCAGAAAAACTTCTATTATGTTGGTCAACGTTAACGGGAACTGTACTTGATTTAACTGTTCATAAAAGTCAAAAAGAAAGAAAAAAAAACTAGAAATTGTGGCGCATGTTGGTATTTGCAATCTGTCTGTGACAACATTTCCACTCTGATTGTAATGGCAAAAAGAGGAAAATTAATTCCTTTTTCCATATTTTCATCCTGATTTGCACCTAATTTTAAGGGGTTTTGCTCAGCATGTGCCACCCCTACACCAAGTTTCCTGAAAATCCGATGTGTAGTTTGTGTGTACTCCTATCACCGTGGACCCTTTGACTAAGGCAATGAATAGATAATGTTTCCTCACTGATGAATGAACATAGAATTATCTTATTTTTCTAATCTTTTGTGTGATTATGAAGTGCTCTATTTACCTGCTTGCGCTGCTGTAATAAGAGCAGTGTTACCCTCATTATCCTGCCAGTTGACATCAATATAGGGACACTGAGCTAGGGCGATGACCACATCCACATAGCCGTAGTAACACGCCACAATTAGTGCAGACTGAAAAAGAAAGAGGAGTTAAGTTTTCACAATTTGCACAGAGTGGCATGCATGGAATCTGTAATGGAGAGCTGACTCATTTCTCAACAAAATGCTTATGGAAGTCATTGAATGCTCACGTACTGTTCTAGGCACAAAACAATGAAACATAGCAGGTCGATATGCTCTCAAATGAATATTTCTAAATTACACAATGCCGATCCAGAATGCTCTTTGACGTGACACTTTGTTAGCAAACACTTGAACACAGGGACAGCTACAGACAGTTACAACAAAAGCTGTTAAGTAAGTGACTGTTTGGACTGAGGAATTTCAAAGGATTAGGCCTGCATGAGGAAAGATGCAAGCAAATGTTGAGCATTCTGCATCCAAGCTTGTGGGGGGGGTGTGGGGGGGGGGGGGGGGGGTGAAGTATCAGAACAGACAAAGACATTTGAAAAGTTTCAAAAGTAACTCATACTAAAATATTCTATACAGGGGCTCCTGACATATGACATTTTGAGGTTACGAACAGTGCATAAGAAACTAGCTTCCGCAGCAGCGTAAGAATACGTCGTCACGCAGCACGCTCACTTAATGTCGTACTTACTGTTTTTCGTTGTTTTGTATTCATGGCCTGGAAGTGTTTTCATACTAATATTTACTGTAATTACTAATTCACTACTTCATTATGGTCGATTAGTGATTGTGTATTTCATGGAATTAGAAATGCATTGCTTCCTCCAGGGTCAGAGTCAAAAGACAACTCCTTGTATCGGACAATATGACTTGTTAGCATGGCGCTGATGCCCGTACATCATTGAGAATGCAATTGCGCCAAAGATGTACAGTAAGATATGCACACTTCCTCATGCTATTAGATGAAAAGGACTGGTAGTGTTTACTATTTTTTTTAAATCATAATTGATCTTTGTTCATTGGTCAGAGAGTAAAGTACTTAGCTACTATTACAACAAGTGAAGCAAAGGATCACCTTCATGGGCATTCTCAACATTTACATATCATATTTGTAGGGTCACACACTGATGAAGGATAAGAAGGCCTGGCTCACTGTCTACTCGTAATCAACCCAAAGGTGTACTGGGGGGGGTCGGACTCTGGCCAGTCAAGTTCAGCCATACCAAATTCCCTCATCCATGTCTTTGTGGATCTTGCTTTGTGCACTGGTGCACAGAAATGTTGGAAGAGGAAGGTATAATCCAAACTGTTTGACTGTCCAAAATCTCTTGGTATGCTGAAGCATTCAGAGTTCCTCTACTGGACCTCAAGGGCAAATATTTTGGACATTTCCAACTTTGTGGGAACAGTTTGGAGATTACCCCTTCCTGTTCCAACATGACAAGGTTCATAAAGAGATGGATGAGAGAGTTTGATGTGGCTGAACTTGACTGGCCTGCACAATCCTGACCTTAACCCGAGAGAACACTCTTGGATGAATTAGAGTGGAGACTGAGAGCCAGGCCTTCTAGTCCAACATCACCGTGTAACCTCACAAATGTGCTTCTGGAAAAATTGTCATAAATTCCCATTAATACACTCCTAAACCTTGTGAAAAACCCTCCCAAAAGAGTTTTATAACTACAGAGGGTGGACCAATGTCATATTCAACACTATGGATTAATAATGGGATGTCACATAAATTCATATCTGAGTCGATGCAGGTGAGTGAATACTTTTGGCAATATAGTGTATTTAGCTTACTCTTCTTCTTGTGAGCCCACCACCTGTGGCAGGGACCATAGGGGTCGGGTGCAGTGTGAGCTGGGCGGTGGTCGAAGGCGTGGACCTTGGCGATCCGATCCCCGGCTACAGAAACTGGCTCCAGGGATGCAGAATGTCACCTCTCTGGCAGGGAAGGAGCCTGAGCTGGTGAGTGAGGTTTAAAAGTTCCGACTAGATATAGTCGGGCTCGCCTCCACACACGGCTAGGGCTTTGGTACCAGTCCTCTTGAGAGGTGCTGGACTCTCTTTCACTCTGGTGTTTCCCACGGTGAGAGGCGGCGAGTAGGTGTGGGTATACTTACTGTCCCCCGGCTCAGCGCCTGTAAATTGGGGTTCACCCAGGTGGAAGAGAGGGTAGCCTGCCTCCACCTTCGGGTGGGGGGACGGATCCTGACTGTTGTTTGTGCCTATGCACCAAATAGCAGTTCTGGGTACCCACCCTTTTTGGAGTCCTTGGAGGGGAGGGGAACGGCCCCCCCGACAGAACCCAAGTGGTGTTCTGTTATTGGACTTCTGCGCTCATCACGGATTGTCCATAATGGACAACATATTCAAGCATAAGGGTGTCCACATGTACACGTGGCACCAGGATACCTTAGGTCGCAGTTCGATGATCGACTTTATGGTCGTGTCGTCGGACTTGCGGCCGCGTGTCTTGGGGAAGGGGGAAGCAGTGCACCATCAACACTGTGTATAGTGAGGATGGGGCACTGCTGACCTCGACTCGGGACGTTGTGACTTGGTGAGGAGTATACTTCGAAGACGTCCTAAATTCCACCGACAAGCCTTCCCATGAGGAAGCAGAGTCTCGGGTCTCTGAGGCGGGCTCTCCTATCTCTGGGGTTGAGGTCACCATGGTGGTTAAAAAGCTCCTCGGTGGCAAGGCCCCAGGGGTGGATGAGATTCTCACGAGTTCCTAAAGGCTCTGGATGTTGTGGGGCTGTCCTGGTTGAAACACCTCTGCAACATCGCATAGACGTCGGCAACAGTGCCTCAGGATTGGCAGACTGGGGTGGTGGTACCCCTTTTTAAAAAGGGGCACCGGACGGTGTGTTCCAACTACAGGGGGATCATACTCCTCAGCCTTCCTGGTAAGGTCTATTCAGGGGTGCTGGAGAGGAGGGTCCGTCGGGAAGTTGAATCTCAGATTCAGGAGGAGCAGTTTGGTTTTTGTCCTGGCCATGGAACAGTGGACCAGCTCTACACCCTCGGCAGGGTCCTCGAGGGTACATGGGAGTTCGCCCAACCAGTCAACATGCGTTTTTTGGACTTGGAGAAGGCATTCGACCGTGTCCCTCGGGGAGTCCTGTGGGCGGTGCTGTTCGTTCCCTGTACGACCAGTGTCAGAGTTTGGTCCGCATTGTCGGGAGTAAGTCGGACTCGTTTCCGGTGAGGGTTGCACTCCGCCAAGGCTGCCCTTTGTCACAGATTCCCTACATAACTTTTATGGACAGAATTTCTAGGCACAGCTGAGGCATAGAGGGGGTCCGGTTTGGTGGCCTGAGTATTGCATCTCTGCTTTTTGCAGATGATGTGGTTCTGTTGGCTTCATCAAGCAGTGATCTCCAACTCTCACTGGAGCGGTTCCCAGTCAAGTGCACTCTCCAGGTCGGGGATGAGATCCTGCCCCAAGTGGAGGAGTTCAAATATCTTTGGGTCTTGTTCACGAGTGAGGAAAGAATGGAACGGGAGATCTACAGCCGGATAGGTGCAGTGTCTGCAGTGACACTTTGTATCGGTCCGTTGTGGTGAAGAAGGAGCTAAGCCGAAAGGGGAAGCTCTCTATTTACCAGTCGATCTACGTTCCCACCCTCACCTATGGTCACGAGCTGTGGGTCTTGACCGAAAGAACAAGATCCCGGATACAAGTGGCTGAAATGGGTTGCCTCCGCAGGGTATCCGGGCTCTCCCTTAGAGATAGGGTGAGAAGCTGGGTCATCCGGGAGGGGCTCACAGTAGAGCCGCTGCTCCTCCGCATTGAGAGGAGCCAGATGAGGTGGCTCAGGCATCTGTTTAGGATGCCTCCTGGACGCCTCCCTAGTGAGGTGTTCCGGCCACGTCCCACTGGGAGGAGATCCCGGGGACGACCCAGGACACACTGGAGAGACTACGTCTGTCGGCATGCTTGGGAACGCCTCGGGATCCCCTCAGAAGAGATACAGGAAATGGCTGGGGAGATAAAAGTCTGGGACTCCCTGCTAAAGCTACTGCCCCTGCGACCCGACGTCAGATAAGCGGAAGAAAATGGATGGATGGATAGCTTACTCTTTACATAGCATGATGGCTTTAAACAAAATAATGGGTTTACATACTGTATGAACGGTGGGCTTTATTAGATTTGGTTAAGGTCTCACCACGATCTGAAAAGCAAGTGCGTCAATCTCGGGAAATCTTTTAAGTCTTCGTTAATACCAAGAAAGAATGTTAAAATGACCTTGGACCTTAGAAGTTCCACTGAACTTTGGAATAATTTAAATAACTACATTTACTAATGATGCCAATATGTTTCTTTCCACTCATCAATTTCAATGATAAAAATTATACTATTGTGCATAATTCCATCCATTATTATTTTCAGATCTCTCTGCTATATCAGTATGTTACCTTTACTCAGGGATCAGGTCAATGACTAAGCAAGCCTTTTAAAAGCTGAGTCCAATGCCAATCTGCTGTTCGTGTGTCACTTCGCAGTGGACACTCCCCATCTGTTACTTGGGAGATTAACCTAATGCTGTGACCCACTTGTCAATTAGATGCCATCATATTTCCATCTTGCAATGTCGCAACATCCAAACACAAAGCTGTAGACAATTTTTTTTTCAGGGGACTCTTACTCTTCTGTTTTGGTCTGTCTCCTGCACTTCCTCCTCAGTCAGTCCTTGTCTGATCATGATCTTGACGATGACGGTGTTGTTATTGCAGCAGGCCTTAAAGAAGGATATTGGCTCTGGGCTCCCGCGACACGGTGAGCGTAGACCGCCAGATTCCACTGAAGTGTCAAGCGGGTAGAAAGAATCGTCAGATGCAATGCTCCTTGTGTCCGAGTTATCCGACAGTGCCTCAAAGTCCAGTTCTTCAAACTCCTGGTAGATATCGTCCTCATCCTCCCAGTAATTTCGTGTGTAATCAGCCTCGTCATATTCTCCTGATTCCTCACCATCTTCACTGTTCTTGTCGACCTCAGTGAAGGATATGACAGGTGTGTCCATAGCTGTTTTGTTTGTCTCAAGCTCAATTTTGCCTGGTCCCATTCTTCTGGCAACTCCATTCTCCTGAAGTTTTCCAGCTTCACCTTCTTTCTCCGTTATTAAAACCATTTAATCCAACCCTCCTCCCCACTCACTTGTTTGAATTACAGTCGGATGCCAGGACATATCTAGGATGACCTAGAGTTTGTCCTTTGGCACACACACAGAATCGAGTCCAAACATCATGATGTGAGGCCACTGCACTTGCGAGCGATCTTCTGTCAATGTTTTAAATGTCCCTAAGTTGAAACGGAGGTTGTAACGCTTGGATAAAGTTGCTGCACATCACTTTTTAAACATCAGCAGAGTTAAACATTCCTCAAAGTCTCCCATGATTTCCTAAATGTTGAAAGGTTGCCATCCATGTCCACTTTGGAAAACACCAACCTTTGTTCTGTCACAGCATCAGTTAACATCCATGTAAACTCCCAGTCTTGTCGAGAAATAAGAGAAGATGATGCCATCTTTTTGGAAACGGAGCACGCAATCATCTTGGTAAGATATATTCAAAGCGGCCACCAACAGCTCTTATTTAGTGCTTCCTTATGGAGAAACACTGGGATTATTTTGCGTAGTCGGCAGCAGGAAGAGAGATTTCCTGACGCACAATAATCCTTTTAGTTGCTCTCTCTGCCACTTCAGCCTTTCACCCAGTCAGTTAGGTCTCTTTGCATGAAAAGTTAAATTTAGCCATCTAAAATGAGTGGCGTTGTATTTGCCAATAAATATTTCAATACTATACATTATTTACAGTCCAGGTAGTACTCCCCCGCCCTCCCCAAATTCTTGTGAGACAAGCTGTACCTAACACTGTGGCATTAAATTGGATTTTCATCCCATGTGATTTATTTTGAATGTTGGGAACCGTAGCAGAAATGGGACCGCACTTTTTCGTGTGGTGGGTCAAGTCTGAGCGTCAACTTCTCGTGGAATACTCTCTCATTGCTGTTTTATTATTTCATCATGGTTTAAATATATATATATTTAAAGTTGGAGGAAATTATATGACTTATAAATACCTTGTTTAAAGTTAATATTCTCATAATCTGTTCTTGGCTTCACATACTGTTAAGACTGTGTGAAGAGGGGCAAAGGCAATTGGATTTGGCATAAATAGCATACATCCTATTTCCCGGAATAGGCTTCCTCGCAGAAAAGACACCAGTCATTTTAAATAACTGTCTTGATTTTATTATTTGAGACTGCTAGTTTCCGTCTTTTTGTATTGTTGATAATGAAATCTTAGCGATATATAAGATACCCATCCATTTTCTATGCAGGTACTTGCTTGTTCTCATTAGGATCACATTCAGTGAGCCAAAGCATACCGCAGCTCATTCGGGGAAAGCGTTAACAGACAATTGTACGGCACATATAGATTCAAACTGACGTACACACCTTTAGCCTTTAACATAACATGCATGTTTTTGGAATGTGGGAGAAAAACCCACACAGGCACAGTAGGGGATGGTAACTCCACTCAGGAGGGTCAGATTTGAGATTTAAATCCAGAATGAACAGACGAGCAAACCATAAATCACCGTGCTGCCCATGATACGGTGTCAGGAGGATTTTACTTGAGGTGCAATAATTAATCATTAATATCGACAACTAATCGATTATCAAATTAATCGACAACTACTTTGAAAATCGATTAAATAATTTAAAGACCTTGATTAACTTAACATTGTCCAAATCCTTCGAATCTCAGCTTCTCAACAACAATAATTAAATCGTTTAAAGACGATTAACTTAAAATTGTCCAAATCCCTGGAACGTCAGCCTCTCAACAGTAAATATTCTCATATTTCAGTCCTCTATAAAAAGCAGACCGATTATTTTTGTGATTAATCAACATAAAACATTTGCAATTATCTGGAAAACAATTAACATTTGCCTATTTTCTGACATTACGGACCAAACTAGTAAGTGAATCTTAATGAATTTATGTTTGTGCATTTTCTGCAATGTCAATTTGAATTAATTTTCCTTTGAATAAAGGGATGAAAATATAAAAAAAAAAATCTATTTGTGACTTTTAACCCAAATGCAAAACACCGGGAAAGTTGTAAAGGATTTTAATAATCAATTTGATATCAAGGCGGCACGGTGGCCGACTGGTTAGAGCGTCAGCCTCACAGTTCTGAGGTGCGGGGTTCAATCCCCGTCCCCGCCTGTGTGGAGTTTGCATGTTCTCCCCGTGCCTGCGTGGGTTTTCTCCGGGCACTCCGGTTTCCTCCCACATCCCAAAAACATGCATTAATTGGAGACTCTAAATTGCCTGTAGGCATGACTGCGAGTGCGAATGGTTGTTTGTTTCGATGTGCCCTGCGATTGGCTGGCAACCAGTTCAGGGTGTACCCCGCCTCCTGCCCGATGACAGCTGGGATTGGCTCCAGCGCGCCCGTGACCCTAGTGAGGAGAAGCGGCTCAGAAAATGGATGGATGGAATTTGATATCAATTGTGACATGTGAAATCAAGGCCAGCATACAGTTCAGTTAAGGGCAGTCAACTTCACAATCAAGAGGTTCAGACTTTGAAAATGGGCCAAAGTAATGCAAGAGCTCACCATGCCACCCACAGTTATCATTAAAGTAATCGTTGTTTTACACCACCCCGCTCTTTCTGTATTCTATGAATCACGCAAGCTCTCCTGGTATAGTCCTGTTCTGGGTAGCTAGTTTTGTTTTATTCAGTTTTTTGGCATATGAATCTACTTTTTCTTAAGGCTACTGAAAAACTGTAAAGAAACTGTAATCAGCACAATAGGATTTATTTAGTTTCCTTTCATCGTCCTTTTTCCATTACCACATATACTGCCCTGTTTTCTCATACAAAAATAAATAAATTTACCGGTACCTAGGGAAATCAAAATGTCAGCCCAACAGTTGAAGTGTAGCTCGGGTCAAGGCTATTCTAAAAGGGCACTTGGGCGGTATTTCAGAAGCTACACATGAAAAAGAAATGCCATGATGAAAAACATTACAAAACTTAATGTTACCAAGTTACAATCATCGTAAAAGACTGACTGATGCTCTTAACAAAAACACATTTTAGTTAAAATACAATAGCAACTGATAAACAAAACATCCTAACTTCAATTAGCACTGAAGTTAGTCTTAAATGAACATTAAGCTTATTCAACATTGCCGTATTACAACCCCAATTCCAATGAAGTTGTGACGTTGTGTTAAACATAAATAGAAAATAGAATACAATTATTTGCAAATCATGTTCAATCTATATTTAATTTAATACACTACAAAAACAAGATATTTAATGTTCAAACTGATAAACTCTTATGATTTTTAGCAAATAATCATTAACTTAGAATTTTTGAATATCATCAAAAGGTTCCAAGAATCTGGAAAAATCACTGCACGTAAGCGGCAAGGCCGTAAACCAACATTGAATGTGACCGATCCCTTAGGCAGCACTGCATCAAAAACCGACATCAATGTGTAAAGGATATCACCACATGGGCTCAGGAACACTTCAGAAAACCAATGTCAGTGAATACAGTTCGGCACTCCATCCGTAAGTGCAACTTGAAACTCTACTATGCAAAGCAAAAGCCATTTATCAACAACACCCAGAAACGCCGCCGGCTTCTCTGGGCCCGACCTCATCTAAGATGGACTGATGCAAAATGGAAAAGTGTTCTGTGGTCCGACAAGTCCACATTTCAAATTGTGTTTTGGAAATTGTGGACGTCGTGTCCTCCGGGCCAAAGAGGAAAAGAACCATCTGGACTGTTATGGACACAAAGTTCAAAAGCAAGCTTCTTTGATGGTATGGGGCTGTGTTAGTGCCAATGGCATGGGTAACTTACACATCAGGTTTTGGAGAAACATATGCTGCCATCCAAGCAACGTGTTTTTCATGGACGCCCCTGCTTATTTCAGCAAGACAATGCCAAACCACATTCTGCACGTGGTACAACAGTGTGGCTTCGTAGTAAAAGAGTGCGGATACTAGACTTGCCTGCATGCAGTCCAGACGTTTCTCCCATTGAAAATGTGTGATGCGTTATGAAGAGTAAAATACGACAACGGGAGACCCCAGACTGTTGAACAGCTGAAGCTGTACATCAAGCAAGAATGGCAAATAATTTCTCCTTCAAAGCTTCAACAATTAGTGTCCTCAGTTCCCAAACCTTTATTGAATGGTAAACATGACCCTGTCCCAGCTTTTTTGGAACCATAAAATTCTAAGTTAATGATTATTTGCTAAAAACAATAAAGTTTATCAGTTTGAACATTAAACATCTTGTCTTTGTAGTGTATTCAATTAAACATAGGTTGGACATGATTTGCAAATCATTGTATTCTGTTTTTAATTATGTTTAACACAAAGTCCCAACTTCATTGGAATTAGGGTTGTACAATCATGTTTCACAAAGTACAACTGTGTGGAGCTGCGGAGAAAATATCTAAGTCAACGCTTTATTAGTGTTTTGAATGTAACTAGGACACAAGAGTAGAGTCATTGTTGCCATTGTAGGAACACCCTGACAATGGTTTAAGTGCATGTGCTAAGACAAATGGCAGGACATTATATATATTTATTTTTAAAAAAGAAAAAGAAAAAAAAGAACATAAAAAAGGAAAAAGAAAAACGCTGAAAGTTGCTTAATAATCCTAACCCACTACCATAATGGGGGCTCCCCAGGCCAAGGTGTAACAAAAAATATTTTAATTTTCTGTACTATTCAGTGTTTTTGCACATTTTCAACTGAAAAACAAAATCCATGTTACAAGCATATATGCAGTCAGTACTGAATACACTTCATAGCAGCATATTTTTTAAAGACTAAAAATAACTAGTGAAGAATAAAAATAACCAGTGTCAAGTTGTACTTGTCAATATAATGTTAACATTCTGTGTGCTGCCCTTTAAAACATGTTCCAGTCTGTCCATATTTTCCTTTTGTCATTGTAATTCAATCTTCAACTGGGGTAAAAATGATAAAAAAACAAATGTAAAATCATTAGTTCCACAATATAGTTCCATCTGGATAAATCACAAGCTGACTACTAGGAAGGATGAACAGAAAAATCTGTCCCTCTCTCTCTGCTCAGCATAGTTGCAATGTCAGAGGCATAGAGTTGGACTAGTTAAGAGAAAAAAGAAAGCACAATTTGAGGGTAACAAAGTACAAATCACAACTGTAAGGAGATTGGGAGAGGCCATCTATCAACGGAAAGATTGTTGACTCTCAGTACATGCAGTAAATAATTTTTTTTTAAAAAATAAACTACTCGACTACGAACAATGGACTATTAGGTTTGGCACTCATCATTGATTCTGACAAGTTTTTGCAGCCTGGGTACCAACAACACAGACCTAAACCTCACCTTACTTTGACACAAGCGTTTTTAAAGGTTGCATCAGGCAGTCGAGCAGAGGGAGTTTTACCACAGTAGCTGGTGTTACTGTTAGCTCTCGGTACCGGAGAGTGAGCTACTGATCCAACACAAGAGTCAGGTCTATGAAGAGGTGCTGTAAGTGGTGGATAAATTCGTTCCTGCCTTGCGTTCATAGTTGACCAGTCGCTGTCCAACCAGGTACCTGAAGGGAGGGGACAGTAAGGATGCTTTAAACATCAATTATAACTCATCTACTTTTTCCCTGAAAACAGATGTAAAGGGCTCTTTTACACATGCAATGAAAACTAGTGGAACTTCCAAATTCGAACACTGTAAAATCCCGATGCCAAGCCTTCATCCTGTGTGACATCCTCAGCATATTTTGTGACTTCTGCAAGCACTACAAGACTTAAGTTTAATAATGAATTCCATGAGTGTGCGTTTGCAGTTTTCCGGTTATTTGACATGTGATGTGGAAAAGCAACACACAAGTCACTGACAAGGTTGCTCAGTACAATACTGCTAATGATAAAATGATTATACTGTACGCCAGAGTGGGCTGTGAGAAAGCTTCAATGTAACGGCCTGTTTTTGACGTGTCTATCCATGTGTCATATCCATGTCCAAACTCTTTTTTTCCATTGAGGGCTACAAACAGAAACATTGAAAGAAGAAGAGGGTCCACTTCACCTCCCATCTACGAGGATGATGAAAATGAACATGGACATTTCAGCAGGATAATGATCTGCATACTGCCAAGGAAACTCTCAATTGGTTTCAACAAGAACAATAAATAAAGCTGCTGGAATCGCCCAGCCAATCACCTGACTTGAACCCAATCGAAAATTATGGAAAGTCCTGAAACTCAAGGTTCATAAAATAAGCCCACGGAACTTGAAGTCTGCTTGTGTGGAGGAATGACCTAAAATTCATATCACGGTATAAACTGAATCCCTTCACAGTAATGGTATACTGTATATCGCAATATAAGCTTCAGTGTAAAAATCATAAGTACCTTCAACCGACTATACCGTGTATGCACATGCAGGCAGAAAGGTCCTCGGACGTGTGTGGTGGATGACCTAAACCTCTTAATCATTGTCATTTCATTGAAAGCATTATTATTATTGTTAACATTACTAAATGGTTTTTAAATCAACTTACTAGCCGGCACACTGCTATTGTGTGTGTGTCTGTGTGTGGGGGGGGGGGGTTAATGAACGATTGTTTGAGGGGATATGAGGTCCGCGGACACATTTAAGTCGCCAGCAATGTCTCACCAGCTCATTCTATATTTAATAAGACCGCAAATGTTGAATCCTCCAGTCTCGCACGGCCCCTCTTCTGCATTTATGACGTCACCATCTGCGAGACTATTTGCGTTGCTTTTGAGGGAATGAAAGAACCGGCTTCGACTGAAGAGGATTGAAGTATGCCGACAGCGGACATCGAACCCTCTAAACTATGAACGCGCCATCATTATTATCAGCATGATTAGCCCATTATTATTTGTCTAAGTCACCCCACTGGGGAGCACATATGGGACATGGAACAATCATGCATGGGTGGGGATAGATTTATTCGACTGACATATTTTAATTGGCCGAGGTTAGTAGGTACGTATATCACCAGCTCATCCTGCATATACTGTATCATGATGTTGTCTTTTGCCACACGGCCAAGTGACAATTGTACGGATTGCTCTCTCCATGCATGTGAGACTGTCATTGCACCCGCTTAAAAATAAATTAAAGATTTAAGAGCTTTGATTGGCAGCCAATGAAGTCAGCAGTGTTTATGCCCACCAGCGCAGACAGCCCCCTTTGTTAAATACACTGGCTTCGCGTGTCTACGAGAATACCACAATCCTGTCAAACCCGCCCCTTCGCAGCAATACACCACACACCGCGCTGGATTTGCGAGTCAGGAAAATGGAGCCCTTAATGTTCATCATGTTAAAATGTTATTAAGGCTTTGCCTATATACTGTAGTTACATTAAGGTTCATGACATGGTAACAGCATTATTGCAAAATATTTTTTTTAATTCTGAACAAATAGGAAGTACACTAGCATCACCGAACATATTGTGTCCGACTTTGGAGGTTCCACGCCACTGTATTACTCTCAGAACTTCTTTGATTATTTCTCCTTTTTAGTGAACAAATGAACAACTCTTAAGAATGGTGGAATTTCAGTCTCTCCTTGCTTGCGTTTAGCGTATCATGTGTTTGCCTTATACTCCGCCAACATTAACATGTTAGATGGTTTACTAACTTGTCATTCTTGATGTGCTCGTACAGATGTTTGAACTGGCGTATTTGGAAGGACAGAATTGCCAACAATGAAACCACCATGAGTAGGAATGGATAGATCCTCCTCTCTGCAAGCGTCTGCATCTCCGACTGCACATCTGTTTGTGGTGAAGGACAAGATGTGGGAAGAGATGCGCGAGGAGAACATGGGCGTAGTAGGGGGAGGGAGGTAGAAAATAATAACTCGGTCAGAATGAACATTTTGCATCTTCGACCCTAACTCCACAAACAGCGAGCATAGTAGTGGAATTTACTCACCCAGCAGAGGTGTTATGCCTTTTGAGATTGTGTAGGGGACACATAGAGCCAGCAGCAGGATGCAGACAACTGGGGCAGCTAGTTTCCTCACAATGAAGTGAAGGTCAATGTTTCTGATACCGTTAGCATACACCTATAAGACAGTTTGTGCATTCGGGTTCGGTTTAGCTGCAGATTTAAACAAAGCTGCAGTAAAATGACGATAATGACAATAACATTAATTATCCACACACAGTGATATTTGAAAAGTTGACTTGAAAGAGACACCATTTGCTTTTTAGGCTTCTTCATACAAGTTATGTGTGCCTGACCTGCTCAATTACAGTCTTGAGCCACCACTGAGGGCCCATCAGTGTGACAGCAGCAATGATTTTAGAATGGAGGACACCCAGGGCCCAGTCCTGCAACATAAACACAAAAACAGCAATTTAACCGTGGACACACAGTGAGAGATGCATGCTGGTTACCTGGCATTGTTCAACTCTTTCGAGTATACCTGACGCAATCATGCAAATACTTAAGTTGATAGCCAGCTATATTGATCTTGTTCACACAACTCTATGGACCATACCGTACCTGACAGGGGTAGAAGAGCGGGGTCTGGTCTAGTGGGACTCTGAGAGGAGCCACAATGACCTGCTCAAACAGGAGACCCAAAAGCAGAGGAATCACTCCGGCTAAGAGCGTTGCAACTACCACAGTCTTCACAATCTGTTATTTTGAAGAGAAGCACAAGAACATATTAAAATACTATATAACCATGGGATGCATAGAAAAATACAGAAGAACTTTATCTTAGCCAGAGCTTACCATGAGGGTCCACTCATGGGCTTTAAGCATGATAGCGGTCCATCCCTGCGGCATCCAGGATAGCAACACGGTGGCAGCTCGAATGGACAGCCAGCAAACATAGAGGCCACTGGCTGCTGTGTACAGCTCGTGAACCATGGCGCTCCCCATCCAGAACGACATTAGCCAGCGACCCACGCACACTGGAAAAGGAGGCCGATAAGACATTCATTGACTATTACCTCTTAAAGGTCCCACGCCATCAACATAATTTCGCCAATTAATAATCAAGAAACTTCCCACTTTGTAGTTGCTACACACCCACACATCTCAGGAAAAAAATGGCTGCGTGACAATGTGGCTGTCTTGCTTGAGCAAAGCTTAAGCTTTGCATCACCTGCCAAACTCAGAGGAGTTGAGGAATAAAAGGCTTCAATTTATTTTGGGAGAAATTCTTAAGCATTTCTGAACCAGAATTGTGCTGTGTTCAGGCCCATTACGTGCAGGGTGACTTCGTAAACATAAGCTTTCACACACTGCTCCAAATGCATTTCCGGGATTGAGTGAGCGGCCGCCGCCAAACTATCATACAGTAAGCATACATGTGTTGTGTTTTAACAATACTTAACTACCGGTATATGTATTACTTATAATGTAAGTGTGGATGAAATAGTGCAGCTTGCAGTCATTGTCGACAAAATGTGTGCGAATCACACCTGTTATGTAGAATTCGGTGAATGTTAGTGCAGGACCATCCTCTCAAAATATCCTCCTCTTTTATTTTCACCCATGTCCCTGATTTGTGGGGTTGTGAGTCACAACTGTCATTTCCGCTCATGTTCCCTATTAGGGGGGGAACATTCCAACGCTTGGTGAATTCTGCTCCACAAAAAGACCCCACATCGAAGGATCCAAACGTGACGTCATTATGGCCGCCGAGATATCGGCAACGGCCAATCAGAGCGAAGCTGCTTTTCATTATTTAAATTAAGAGGATGATGGATCCAGTCAGAGCAAACCTTATTTATATATTGAATATTAATGAGAAATCCAGACATCTCAACTGCTGGGCGAAAAACAACTACAATAGCATTAAAAAGGGCATCCAGGGCATTTTCAACCCAAATTATCTTGCAAGCCCGATAAAATGACATCAAAGATTGCAAAAAAATTAACAAAAACAAAAAAAGAATTCAATTTGATGGCATGGAACCTTTAAAAAAAATGTCAGCTATATGCCTGAGCTTACCAGGTACTGTGAGGCAGAACAGACTAGCCAGCAGCAGCGTGACACACATTAAAATAACCAGCAGAATTATCTGGCAAGCAGAAACCACAGAAGTTAACACAGAAGATCCACGTTAAACAAACTATTCGAGATCATTAACTCGCTTGTGGTCTGTCACCTTAACGGGGAAGTTGAGGGGCTGATGGTATGGCCGGAAGCCCACTGGGCCACCCTGCTGCAAGATGGCCTGATGGGCTGCATGAAGCCCCTCACCGAGGTCAGGGATCTGGTTGTTGTCATGGTGACCAGGAGGGATGTTAGGTTGATTGTCATTGTCTTCCAGATCTCCCAGCAAATAGGAGTGCAGGTCCCTGCAATATGTCCATTGATCACCAAATATCAGCAAACCGCCAGACTTCATGTGAGAGCGAGACATTTTGATCTGAATTGTTTGCAAACTTTAGTACAGGGTGTTCTCAGTATCGACAGTCAACATTTCAACGTTATAAGAATACGTATAAAAGGCATGCTCAGTTATAACCGTACTTTCTGTTTTTCTTTTTCTTTTTTTGTCCTGTTCGGCTGCAGAATGGAGGATCTGTCTCCCTTTTATGCCGGAACAGTTTTACTGTGTTACAGTGGAGTTTTTAACCTGCCGCTGTGGTTTCTTAATATTATAATGGGTATTTATTGACAATCAGACTCGATCAGTCGAACAGAACAAAGTTTCTAGAGGGGAGTGAGAAAAGAAGACAAAAGACAAAGCACTAATTGTAAACAAGATGAGAAAAGTAAATCATTATATCGCGAGAACAATGAAATATTAGATATGAGTGTTGTATGGGTCAGGAGTGCTACACCCTGTGAGGGAAGGACAGGACCAGATAGACCAGGACAAGGACACACACACACACACATTCCAGCCAAGCACCCACTACCCGCCCCCGAGTGTGGGAGGTGGACCCCACCCAAACCAAGCAGGGACAAAAATCCCACAGCACGCCCTACAGCCTGCTGTTTTTCATTTTGTTGTTTTATATTAATGGCCTAAAGTATTTTTCATACAAATATTTACTGGAATTGTGACTTTACTACGTTAGCAGTTGTCAGTGGCATGTTCAGACTTGCGTATAAATTCAGGCTCCGCCTCTGCCGCAGAACACAACTCCATCGTAAACTGAGGACCCCCTGTGCTGTCATTAGCTTTAAATGATGAGAGTGTCAGTGCCTGCAACCTACAGCACGTAGCTAACAGTAAAAGTCCAGGCGTGGACGAGTCCTTTGAGCCACTGACGAGTGTGACCCTGCTCCAACAATGCCGGAAGGACAACCTGAAGCAAAAGCAGCTCCAATGACAGCTCACTGACAGGAGCATCACTGCAGAAACAAGGTATATATACAACTCAATTCAGAGTCAAAGTCGGAAACAACTACCATTTTTTAAACAATAGGTATCAAGTAATGTTTTTGATTAAAAAATAAATTAAAAGTAATGCACAGAGACCAGAGTAAATGACAACAGTCAAGTTAGTTCTGTGTACCTGTAAAGCATGACATTGTAGGGTAGGAAGGTGGGAAAGAAATGTTTAATGATCCTAATAGGAAGCCAAAGCATCAGGAGAACAATGGAACCAAACACCACCTAAATATCACACACAGTACAAAAAAAAAAAAAAACAGTTATTCATGTCACTTGCTAATACATTTCAAGGCATCAGTAGTTTGAGCATATAGCACCTTATTTTTCTACTTCATTCAGGTTAACTTTAAAGCTCAACTTGATATGACAGTAGGAAGGCTAACAGACATTTAGAAAGACTGTGAGAAACAAAGACTTGACTGACCACAGACAGTAAAAACCTTCTGAGGTGCCTGTAAATAGGAAGGTGGATCATTTCTTGAACTGGGTTAAAGTCTGGATCGTTCAGGTTCCTCAAGAACCACAGCACACCAGGTCGCAGAACCTCCAAACAGGAACGTAAATCATAAGACTTTGAAGGACATGTTGATACCATTTATAGAACGTCATTGTGAGAACTGATGTGTTCTACTTACTTCCCTGAGCAACAGGATGAAAGAGGCAAAGTAGAAGACGTAGACCATGCCAACCAGCCAGTGGAGGAACATGGTGGTACCCGGGGATGAGTCGAAACTCTGCACCCTATCTTTGAAGGTTGCGTCAAACATCTCCTGCAATGAGCAAACTAATGTGCTGTGCTGTCTGATTCTATGGTATGTGGGCAAGGGTTGACTTTTTGTTATGATTTTTGCCACATAAAGAAGGTTCAAGATAACGATGTCCCAATGACATTTTTTTACACCGGAGTCCGAGTCTTGATTTTAAGTATCTGCTGATGCTGAGCCCCGATCTGACACACACACACACACACGTGTATATATATATATATATATATATATTGTATATACAGCATATACAAAATATATATATATGTCAGGGGGAAAATATGAATACTGTTCCTGCTGTGCCCACCTTGGCCTGTGTGGGGGCAGTGTGTAGTGATACATGCATGGAACTATACGTTTGCAGTACGCTTACAAATATAGAAGAACGTGGCGATAAAACATTAATTTAACCCGTTTTTCACAGATTAGGAAGAATATATGCCTCGCCTCTTGAGTATTTTTATATTACCTTTCTGTATGTGTTACTACGGATAAATATTCGTTATTTGAAGGTGATCTAATGCTAATTCTAGCTAGCCCATCAATGGGTTTTCCATTGCTAACAGCATTAAGCTGACGATTTTCTACAACGATAATGTGTGTCTTTTACTAAAATATACATTGTGTAATTGTTTTTGTTGCATGTTTAGTTTTTTTCAGTAAACTACAGTTGGGGTGTCATTAAACACTTTAAAGCAGGGGTGGGCAAACCTTTTGGTTCAGGGGCCACACTGGCTTTTAAAATTTTACAGGCGGGCCAAGCCAGGACCAGATGCTTACATATTAAACATAAACAACCAATTAAAAAAAAGACATTGTAGTGTTAATACTTACATTTACTTTTAATGAGAACAGTGTTGTTGATCACCTTTTTTGCCAGTGCATCCAAGTTTGGTGTTAGTTTTGTTGTGGCAATTCTCAGAACAGATCTGAAGTGTTCTTCACTCAGGTGGGATCTGTAGGATGCTTTGTTGGTGTTCATCACACTAAAAGTCTGTTCACACACATATGTAGAGCCAAACAACACCAGGATCCTCTGTGCCATCTTCCGGATTTTGGGAAATTTGTCTGCGCATAATGAAGCATACATAAAACTCATCCAGTTTAAGAGAGTTGAACTTCTCTTTTAAGAAAGAATCACATTGGAGATCAATCAGTTCAAACTGGAGCTCCTGTGGTGCTGTTTCAATGTCTTATGTGAGGGGACATGACACCAGCTGAAGTGACTTGTCAATTTTTCCAAAATCAGAGAACTGATTGCAGAATTCTCCATGCTGGTCGTCTCGCGATTTCCTGTATTTTTTCCCATGTTGAGGAGCCTCTTTTAGCGTAGCCAGTGTGGGGAAATGAAGAAATTACTTGTTTGACATTTGCTTTGAGAATAAAGCCAGCTTGGTTTTGAAGGCTCTGATGTTTGTATACATTTCATGCACAAACTGGTCTTTCCCTTGTAGCTTCACGTTCAGCTCATTCACGTGTGTCAGTATGTCCACACCAAAAGCTAAATCACAAAGACAATCTGTGTCACTCAGGAAAAACGTCAGCTTCCTTAAGTTGCGCCCAAAAATGAGACTTGACACTTTCCCCAAACTTAACTAGCGGACATTTGAGTGATAAAGCAAGTCCTGGTGATCAGAATCAGTTTCTTCGAGAAACTTAATAAACTGATGTAGTGGATATGCTACTGCAATTGGAGATGCCACAGGGACTCCCAAACACTTGATAACCCTATTCCTCCACGCTGCCGTGCCGAGAGACGGACACTAGGAGAATGCCTGGTGTACGTCAAGTGGACCTTAACCTAATTAGTAGTTTCCTGTCAAATCTTGATTCCTGGCTTCAAAAGACTCCTTCCCCCGACCAAAAAGTTGAGGGATCCTTCCTCCAAGAAGGATTTGGTTAATATTCAAACATGCACGTAAGGGGCCATCCACTGGTGTTGAGAGGAACTGCAAGCTTGAACCCGTGGACTCGCCTTTGATGTTTGTTAACGGAAGATAAAATGTCCGTTTTGATATCTTATGAACTCTGTAGAAATATTCCAAATGTATGCCTTGGTGTCTGTGCCACTATTGTCAGTTTTACGGGTCCTCTGCAAGATTTTGAGAACTGTTCTACGTGATTTGAAATCAAACACTACGAAATGTTGTATTGAACAATAAGCAACCGATCTGCAACGACCAAAGTTTAAACAATAAACGGCTTTGATCGCTTTTCCTAGCCACGATCGGTCGGCAGAGCCTCAGCGAGCAACTACCGGCATCCTCTACCGGTCCCGCACGCATCTGAGGGCCAGAGCTCGGCCCGCCACCAGTTCAACCGGCAGGAAAGTTACGAGCGCATCCAAACTGGGCAACAACTTTCCTTTTCCATTTCTTTTTGTTTTTATTTTTGTGTATCTTTTTTTCCTTCAACCAAACCTGCATCGTTTCCGCCTGAGGTCGGGAGGAAGACCACTGCCCAAACAAAGACCAGTTGATCTCCGTTCGTGAGTCGACACTCCAATCCTTACTATGATGTACTACATCAGTGCCTAATAATTTTGGGGAAATTACTAACTTCACACGAAATCCCAACTTTGCTTTCTCTCGCTCTGATTCAATGCAGTAAAGGCTCACGTTTCCAACTTTAGTCCAACACACTATTCCTTTTTGTACGCTGATTTACCATTATTATTATTTTTCTTTAGTTAGATCCATTTTGTGTGTTTCCCTCTAGATCCCTTCTAGATGTAATTAAATATGCCATAAAATTCCACTCTTGGTTGTATTTTGTGTATGTGTTCTGAGTTTAAGTAAGCCTCTGTCATCTAGAACTCAAAATTTCATAAAGTGTGGCAAACTTCAGATTACGAGACTGATAAAAAGCTCATTTTTCCTAAATTTTATCCATAAAAAGTGACGTGGTGCCCTTTTCGAGACATTAGTTTGATTTTAACAATTAAACTTAAAATTACGGTTAAACCAGAAGTAACGCAAGCGTCGCTTCCGGCTTATTCTTTTCTCCTAAATTAATCACATTTTTATCTGACCAATATACGCAACAATGACAATGCCGAAGTTTTACAACTGGCTTTACGACATGGTCAAGCTACAGAACAAATTTACACAATGCTTCCTGGTGGATTATGCAGGGTAGAAAAACTACCTTCTGCTTAGGGTTGTCCTCTTTCACCCTTTCTTGGGATTGTTTTTAGCAGCCCGACGTTTTTTCCAGTCAGATTTGGCAATACATCTGTGGTAATGTTGGCGAGCGTACTCCAAGGTAGCTGGTGCCTCTTGATGACCACCAACACAGTGTCATACAAATCCTCTCCACACGTTTTTCCCTTCAGGGATTCCATGGTCATAAACTCCACAATTTATCTCAAAATTGTCATTAATAATAATAATTAATAATAAAAATTAAAAGCTGAGCGGTATCCTTTGTCATTACTTTCGTCCAGTACCAAGGAATACTTTTTGTTTAGCTTGTTAGCTAAGTCTTCATCAATTAACTCAACACGGCGAGTCACTGTTTTACGTGATAAGCTAATGTTTTAAGATTTGTTCTTACTCTCAGGACACAAGATACTTGCTGTCTCAATTTTCAGTGTTTGTTTGCTACCCTTCTATGTAACCAACTTCAAAAGGCAAAACATCAATTAGATGTCATCTTATCAAAAAAAAAGAAGAAAAAAAGAGTGAAACAAAATACAATCCGCTGTTGACAATTAATAACGATAACAGATCAGAAGAAGTACTTATCTAGAAGAGCCAGTGCGTGACGTTGGCATCACGTAACAGTTGGCCGTCGACGTATAGCTTGTTGACAAATAGCCATGATCGTTTGCCTTTCTCACGGTGGTTCTTCATCACCTTCTTTATGCTGAAAGGGTTCAAACTTTGAAATGATGGGACGCGGTCGGTTTCCTGGACGAGGGCATCCTAATTGATGAACACGGTGAAAGGTAATCTTGTCGACTGTATCTTGCTGTATCAGTCTAAGAATTTGTTGTTCTGCTGACGTTGACATCATATTTGATCGGAGCACAGTATTATCTAATCTTAGCTCCTTGACCTGTTTCTGTGTGAACTCGAAGCTGTTTTTGAGTTCGGTGATCTCTTGGCGAAGCAAGTCAAGTGTAATTGACAATTTTATGTCGACTGAGAGGAGGACACTAGTCTGTGTGTCTGTCGAATCAAGTAAATCCATAGTCGAAGTCCGCCTTTTTTCTCAGGCTCTTAGTTTTCTTGCTCCAGAAACAGATTTGGTTGAAAGAAGCCTATATTTGACTGCTGATTACTAAAGAACGGTATAAGACAGAGACAAACGATTTTTTTTCTGATGAAGGAAGAGAGTATGATCTTTCTTTTGATGGTTTTGGTGTTTACATAGAACTCGGAACACATAGGCAGTAAAACCAGCTCAACAATTCAACCTAAAATTTAAAGTAAATATGGTCCAAAAAGCAAGTCCAAATCCAAAACAGACAAAAACAAGCAAGAAAATACAAAACTAGCCAAAGCAGTTTGTGATTAAGATGGACTCCATTGCTCCCTTGCCTCTCAAGCTGTTTTTCATAGTTGCAATCGAGCATTCAGACTTTCATACAGATATCAGCGATTATAAGCCAAAGACGAAAAGGGTAATGATGTGAGAAACCTGAAAAAATACAGTAACGATTTGTTTTTCTTTAAAATTGAGTATAAACAACAGCTGTATAATGTATCAACTGTGCTACAATGTTAGTTAAAACAATTACATGTACTGTAAATTTTATCGATGACAAAATTTGCAAAAACATGGATCAGATTAATTCTACTTTCTTTTCTTAGAGCGATAAGTAGTTCAAGACCAAGAAAATCAATAATCCAACAAACTGGAGTGGATGGATAAATGGTTCGGTGTATAACAATAGCTTGGATTTACAGTATATAGCGCCTTTCAAGGAACCCAAGGCCGCTTTACACAAAGTAGACAGAGAAGAACACAGACCAAGGACACTAAACATCAAAAACTGAGTAGTGGGTTTTGAGTTTTTGTTTTTAAGTGTCCAAAGAGGGGGCAGGTGTACTGGATGTCTGAAGGGAGAGAGTTCCAGAGGATGGGGGCTGTAACACTGACGGCGGGTACGGGGGTTGGAGAGTGCATAGAGGGATTTGTAGGTGTGGAGCAGGATTTTGTTGATGATGCAGGACTTGATCAGGAGCCAATGGAGATGGGTGAGTGTGGGAGTCGTGCTGCCAGGGCTTGGTGCGGGTGATGACCCTAGCAGTTGAATTCTGGACATACTAGAGCCTGTCCAGGGTTTTGCTGGGGAGCCAGAAGAAATGAATGAGGGTTTCGGCAACAGAATCAGGGAGTGAAGGACTGAGTCTGGAGATTTTTTTAAGGGTGGAAAGAGGGAGATTTGGGGAGGGATTTTATATGGAAGTGAAAGGAGAGAGTGGAGTCCATGATGACACCCAGGTTCTGAACTTTGCAGGATGGAGCAATGGAACGACCATCCATGTCAAGGAGGAGATCTCCAACTTTCTGGACCAGTGCTATGAGAGCCACAACCATGAGCTTAACCTTGTTGCTGTGGAGTTTTAGAAAGTTTGAGGTAGTTGACAAGACGCTTGGGGGGGAAGGTGTTCGGAAGGTTTTGTGAAGAGGTACAGCTGAGTGTCATCACCACACTAGTGGAAGTTGAGGCCATGGTGGTGGATCATTTGTCCAAGTGGGAGGATGTAGACAGTGAAGAGGAGGGGTCCAAACACAGAGCCCTGAGAGGGACAGATGTTGTACTGCGGCAGAAGTAGAAGTGCAGCCATCGATGGAGGCAAACTGTTGCCGTTGGGAGAGGTAGGATGTGAACCAGGAGAGGGCCAAGCAGTTGGTGAGATTGGTGTGAGAGACTTCAGAGGTTTGTCGACTTCAGAGGTTTGTCTATAAATTCTAGCATAGTCTTCTATTGCATTGCCCCAGTTAGCTTGCTGTTCCTGATTGTGTAAAGATTTAGAAGGTACAAGGAGAGCATCCTGGTTTCTCTGATGTTGGCTGCAAAAAGCAGCACAAATGTTTTCGTCTACTCCTATTTGGAGAACACCTTTATTCACGTGGTGAATGTCAAATTTAATAAGGGAAACCCGACGCTGGTCCATGCTTATTTTAACACAGACATCACCAGTATAGGTAGAAAGATAAATGGGGAAAGATAAAAATCTAGTAGTTAAAGATGGTAACATTTCCAACCGACAGCAAATAAATATTCAGCTAAGGTAGGAGAAAATGCATTGAGTAAACATTTAAACACATCAGATCTCAACTGAAAATAACTGAGGGCTTCCACCTCACTGTATTGTCAGCATCAATATTATATTAAATTTGTCTTACCAGCGAACAAAGGTCCAGCCACCAGCCACAAATCAACGGGAATACGCCTATCTCCATGACAACCAGCAAAGACACCTAGGAAATGGAGCTGCGCTTGGTAACAAAGTCAAGTAACAATATCAAAGTACTGTACAGACAGATCAGTCTGCATATAAAAGCTTCTGTAGTTTACCTTGACAACAATGTAGCAGACACCCAGAAGACGTTTGGAGCGCTGGAATTTCACTAACGAAGCCAACGCCTACAAAGGACATGGTTAAGGACTAACATAAATTGTTACACGAGTCATCTAAACTAAACTGCAATATACAAAATATTCATAGATACAAAATGATTTTATTCAGAAAAACAGTAGGCTAACTCATATGTTGCTTTGGAGCTGGAGGGTCACAGGTTCGAGTCCCTCTGCTGGCAAAAATGTTACTAATTGTTGGAGGGATGCTAGTTTAATTGCTGGCTACTGTTGACATGCCCTTGAGCAAGGCATTGTCCCCACGCCCCAGCTCAAATGCAGCACTGTGCCGCTTTCACCTTGAATCTCTCCTTGCATGCCTGCATGTGTGTGACGTGCCTCTTGTGTGGTAACAAAATTTACAGCAGAGTGGAAGCTGAATTTTCCCTTGAGGAATTATAATGAGTATTAAAAAGAAATTAACCAAAACTCAACAACTGAGATTCAAGGTATTAAAGCAGGGTAATTGCTGGTAGTAAAGGATACATGGCAGATGATGAGAGCTACGGCCAGGAGGATGTAACCCACTACGGTGGTGATGAGACCTTCAAAGTGTGAAGCTTCAATCTGTCACCAGAAAAAAAATACATACATAATACAATATGGTAAATACAATAATTAGCTAACAATTACAACAAAAATGGCTGATTGCTGTGCACTTACCTGTTCCTCGAAACCAAGTCCTACCATTGATAAATGGCCAATGTGATAAGGGCAAAAAGCTACAAATATAGAAAACTTGCGTTAGGACTAATTGCAGAGTGCCACACATTAACAAACACACACATCTGGATAGATCATTTTACACTTGAGACTACGTGAGTCCCAGAATGCACATGTCATGGAAATAATGAGTCCCAGCCCGGGAATTACAATTAATCCCTGCAATTCATCACCACGGAACACAGATACAGTAATCCTCCGCTATATCACGGTTCTTGCTTCGCGGTCCCGCTCTATTGGAGATTTTTATTGCAGTAGTTACTCTCCTTTATACTGTTTGTACAATATTTTCGTTATCAATTGCTCTTGCTCTTTCTCAATATATTATGTGTTTAGGCCTGCCATCCATCCATCCATCGTCTTCCGCTTACCCGAGGTCGGGTCGCGGGTGCAGGGTTCCAGGGGCGTTCCCAGGTCAGCCGGGAGGTATAGTCTCTCCCGCATGTCCTGGGTCGTCCCAGGGGTCTCCTCCCGGTGGGACATGCCCGGAACACCGCACCAGGGAGGCATCCAGGAGGCATCCTAATCAGATGCCCGAGCCACCTCATCTGGCTCCTCTCAATGTGGAGGAGCAGCGGCTCTACTCTGAGCCCCTCACAGATGACCAAGCTTCTCACCCTCTCTCTAGGGGAGAGCCCGGACACCCTGCAGAGGAAACTCATTTTGGCAGCTTGTATCCAGGATCTTGTTCTTTCGGTCACGATCCACAGCTTGTGACCACAAGTTAGGGTAGGAACGTAGCTCGACCGATAAACTGCGAGCTTCACCTTTCGGCTTAGTTCCTTCTTCACCACAATGGACCGATACAAAGTCCGCATCACTGCAGACGCCGCACCGATCCGCCTGTCGATCTCCCATTCCATTCTTCCCTCACTCGTGAACAAGACCCCAAGATACTTGAACTTCTGTGTAAGGGCTCTCCCTCAGAGATAGGGTGAGACGTTCCTCCGCGTTGAGATGAGCCAGATGATGTGGCTCAGGCATCTAGTTAGGATGCCTCCGAGACACTTCCCTGGTGAGGTGTTCAAGGCACGTCCCACCGGGAGGAGGCCCTGGGGACGACCCAGGACACGCTGGCGAGACTAAGTCTCTTGGCTAACCTGGAAACGCCTCAGGATCCCCCCGGAAGAACTGGACAAAGTGGCTGGGGAGGGGAAAGTCTGGGCTTCCCTGCTTAAGCTGCTGCCCCCGCAACCCAACCTCCCAATAAGTGGAGGAAAATGGATGGATGGATGGATGGATGAATTGAATGTGGAGAGATTTGCTCTGCTGCCGTGTTATGGTGGAAGTATTTCGTCAAATCAGCACTGCTACACTCAGTTGCAACATTCAAAAGAACATTAGTGTGGGGTTTAAAGAATTCTGTTAAACTAACAATTGGGAAAACAGGCTTTTAGAAACTTTGAGCAAAAAATAAAAATAAACATTATGCCCTTAGTGTTACTGTAATTCATAGCTTAGTTCCACAAGGATACAGCTGAGCTGACGTCATTCCAAGCCAGTCAAGTGGTAAACTGGTATTAGCCCACCTATTTAACTTCCCTCAAGGGGATTAATAAAATATCTATCCATCCATCCATCCATTCATCTCTCTATCGGTCTATCTAGCTAATCTATCTAATAACCTGCTGGAAAAAAAGCTTCGGTCATTAGGTCCACATCTAAATTTGTACTAGTCATGGCCAGCCTGCCAATATTCAGGAATGTCACTTGAGAAGGTGATGCCGTTAAACAACACAAACAATACCTAAATGTAACATTACAGGTCACTTACCAAAGACCAGGATGAAGAGTGTGTTGATTGACACGACCCAGAAGACATGTTCCTATAGTAAAGACACCCAACAAGGGGCACTTTCAATATACTTTTGCTGAAGACAGTTACAACAAAAATCATTTAACCTTATAGCCATCAATTGTTTACCGCTTATCCTGTTGCAGTTATTAAAAACACAAGAGCTAAACTATGGTGCAAACTTAAATGGTAGTTTCTTTTAATTTCTTTAGCAGCCTCAATCTATGGTTTTGTGCCTCTCCCAACTGTACCACCACTGACATGCAAACCTGGTACCAAACGGACTTGACTAATAAATGCAACTAATCTTCACAAAATCTACAATCATTTCAATAGGGAAAAGGGTTCCCTTAGATTATATAATTACAAAGCAATACCTTTAATACATATTTGACCAACTCTCTTCCCAGGTTTTAGCAACATCATATAATCACTAGTAACTAATAATTCCATACTTTACACAAGCACATATTCTAACCATGTTCATTTATCTGCCACTATTTGTATAAACCAAACTGTGCACTTACCAAGAATACAAGGGAGCCATCCAGGCCAAGCATCTGAAGAGAAACAACAGATGAATAATAATAGTAAAATTTATTCAAAGGTGTCTTTCAGAGCACAACAGTAACAGTAAAATCAAGGTTAAAAAAATACAAGAAAATCAATTTTAAAACAAGACTGGGGGTATGAAATTATTGTTATTACGACAGTTAAAATGAATGCATTTTTAAACAGGCAAATATTAATGCAATTGCAGTGACCAGAAGACATGGATAAATACAAACAGCATTCTGAGAGGAAGAAGCATTCGATCATGTTACATGATTTCTGAGCTGGTTGTACATGGACAGAGTCACTTTATTGCACTGGCAGCACATGCCAGCTATACTACAGCACTCAGTAAGACAAGAATTATGAGAATAACAGTCACACCCTTTCCCATGTCAGCTCCTCTGCAGCACGGTCCCACTCCAGAGCATTCCAGTTTAGGTCTGCTGCAGAAGAAAAGAGTTTAATAATTATAACTAAAACAGTAGAAAAAGAACACCTACTGTTTAAAAGCCCAATGAGCAAAAGCTTGACATAGGCCTACTATGTTTCAATGAAATTAAATGGAGGCAATAAAAGGTGAAGTCTGCATTCCAGTTTAGTTTAGTTGCCGCGTGATAGGTTGTTGTAAAATCTCAGTTTAAAGAATCTCAAGTTAGGCCTTGTGATGGGTTGTCTTACACAATGAAGCAGCTCAGAGCTATGGCCTTTTACAAATAACATTATAAGTCATAATTTATTGTCTTTGTAATTAACCTTGAACTCCATTAATAGCGTTGGCAGCATCCCCCAATCTGACTTCCTCGTCATCCTCATCTTCCTCCACATCTTCATCTTCTTCATCATCATCATCATCATCATCATCATCATCATCATCAAGTGCAGCCACATCCTCATGTGGGTTAGCAGGTACTGGCTCATGTGGACCAGCAGGGTTCTGGTCCGCGGCAACGTTCATGCCCGCCTGAATGTTGACAGCAGCAGCAATACCGTCAGGATGCTGCAAAGGAAGCCGTTAGAATGGGCATGAACATACAGCCTGCAAATTACTGCAGCCGTAATATAGAATTCTACATCAGTCTTATTCGGGAATGTTCCTCATGATTAATTAAGTACAGGTGCAGCTCAATAAATTGCAATATCATAGAAGGGTTCATTTATTTAAGTAGTTACATTCAAAAAGAGAAACTCAACATATTATACAGATATATTAAACATATAGGAAAATACTTTTCAGATTGCAAATTTTTACTTTTATTTCTATATTATAAATATTTTCATTCTTTCTTCTGTTGCTGTGTTTGTGTAAACTATAATCACCACAACAACAAAAATCTGAAAATATTTTACAAAGTATAACTGAACAACAGAAATAAATATAAAAAATAAAGTTTTCCCTCCATCCATTTTCTTTCGCCTACACAGAGTCGGGTCGCGGGGGCTAGGCCTGTCACGATAGCAACATTTTTTGGACAATATATTTTCCAAAACACTATCACAATAAACGGCGGCATGGTGAACACATCTGCCTCACAGTTCTAAGGACCTGGGTTCAAATCCTCCCCTGTGTGGAGTTTGCAACGTTCTCCCCCTGTCTGCGTGGGTTTCCTCCAGGTACTCAGGTTTCCTCCCACATCCCCAAAAACATGCGTGGTAGGGTAATTGAAGACTCTAAATTGTCCGTAGTGCGAAAGGTTGTTTGTCTATGTGTTCCCTGTGATTGGCTGGCGACCAGTTCAGTGTGTACGCCACCTTTCACCCAGAGTCAGCTGGGATCGGCTCCAGCACGCCTGCAAGCCTATTGAGGATAAGCGGTACAGAAAATGGATGGATGGATGGATGGATGGATGGATATCACGATAAAATCGTTGTTGTTTTTATGCTTATGGTATTAGAGCATAATAATTCAAGTACATCCTTTTTTAATAACAATTACCGGTAACTTTTAATTTTAAGGAATATTGGACATTGATGTAGAAAAATAAATAAAATATCTTAGATAAATAAAAAATATAAATAAAATAGACTAGGACTCTAATTAAAAAAAATTGCACTTAAACAAATGTTAAGCATTTGGCACAGAGGTACAGAGAGTCATTACCCACTAAAGAGGCCAAAAAAATGTCTTGTAAATTTGACACTCCATAGATAAAAGTGTTTTAACTAATTCATTGCCATTAACGGAATTAGAAAGGCTGCCAAATTTGAATGAATTGGAAAGAAAAATTCACCATGTATGTAAAATAAGGCTCTGAAATTATGAAAATAAGGCCCGCCCTCGAGCTGCAGGACTGTTTGGGCATGTCCGCTGAAGATGCTGGAGACGAGCCCTTCACCTCTAAATCAAATGCATTCACTGACAACTACTGGCTGAAAAACGGGTTCCGCTGCAGTTACAGGTAACTGTTTCATGTGTGTGTGGGTGTGTTATACAGTGGGTACGAAAAGTATTCAGACCCCCTTAAATGTTTCACTCTTTGAAAATGAACTTGAATGATTTTAGCAAATTGCTGCAATATAACAAAGAGTGAAAAATTGAAGGGGTCTGAATACTTTCCGTACCCACTGTATAGAGATGCACCTGTACACAGTATATCCTTCTAGCTATCCATCTATTTACGGTAATTTATTGCATTTTTTCCAGCTCAAGTGAGGACATTTTCTGTTCAAATCCACATTCCTGCAAGAAAAATAATACCAGGATTCATTAAAAGCTTACCTCATTGGCTGGTACTTGGTCATTTGGGTGGTTGGGAACCAAAGGTGGTGGATTCTGGTCCAACCACTGAGGGGCACCACCATGGACGATCTGCTCTCGAAGCCACACCAGGCTAATAAAGGCGCATAGTGTGCAAGTGACCACAAAACAGCCCTGCAGGCAATCTGCAAGCAGGTTTTGTCTGTGATAAGAAAAAAAACAGCATTACAACAATTCAAAGAAAAACTTGCTGCGGATAGACAAATGAGGAAAATAACACAAAGCATACTATACACAACAAGACATAAGGCACTTACATGACTTTTTAAAAAAATACACCAAGTCTAAACCAATTGCTGATAAGTAAATCTGAACTCACGTTGAGAGCATATCTAGTGGAAGGGTAAGAAGAGAGCTCACAGAGCCAGTAAATAAACATTTGTAGATACGACCTGTGGGAAAACATATTTAGAGCTCAGTAACGTAAACATCCATATGAAGATTTGTTTTCCGTTGACCTGATTTATTTTCTTTGACACTTTGGGATTCAAATTTATTTCATTCACACCTCTGACACTATACACAGTATTAATAAATTAAAACTATTTCTGCTCCCGAAAACGCCTGTACAGTTAATAAAAGTGTGTAGAAATACAAATAAAAAAAATCAAATATATAGCTATAGGTCAAAAACAAATCTGTTTCTTCTTCCTAATGTCAAAAGTGAAAAGTAAAGTGTCATAATTCTTAATTAAATGTCCTAATAAAAGCAAAAATGTATAGAAGATATTTTGAAAGAAGGGCTCTTTGGAATGATTATGTCTAACTTATGCAACAAAACTGTGACAGAAGAAAACTAATCAGTCGACTTGTATGACTTACATGCTGTGAGAGGCACCACACCAAGCCAGGCGAAGGCCACCAGTGTGTAGTGAAACCAGTATCTGATGGCTGTTCCAACACTGGTGACCAGGCCTGCAAATATGTCTTGGACAGGCAGATGAGAAGGCATGTCCGGAGAGTATACTGAAGAAAAAAAGAAAATGTTTGAAAAAGAAGGAAAGTGAAAGATACAGCACCTGAACATACTTCCATTAAAGAGATACCACAAAAGAAACAGCGCACATTTATGAAACAACTAGATTGATAAAAGATAAGAATAAACAAAATAACAATAGATTACTTACTTGGTGTAAATGCAAACCTGTGTTTGCATAATTCACAGTATTCTTTCCTGCTGTGTTTAAGCCACTGCAGCAAGCTAGGAGAAGCAAGCCACAACTATGTTTATTATGATTCCCAATTTATTGAACTTATTCTATGTAAATCCTAATTTTCCACTGCGTCGTTGTTATATATATATATATATAGATAGATAGATAGATAGAGAGAGAGAGAGAGAGAGAGAGAGAGAGAGAGAGAGAGAGAGAGAGAGAGAGAGAGAGAGAGAGAGAGAGAGAGAGAGATGTACGATTAGTCACAACTGAGAGGTGACAGTTACGTTACAAAAGAATGAAGTATCTAACTTTTATCTGATCTGATGTCTGGATGGCTGCACAATTACATCAGTTTTATCAGAAACTAAATTGCATTCAAATATAGCAGACCGCTCCAAACTTTAGGATCAATAAGTCGAGGTGCATAGGACAAATCTGGTTCGAGATCTATGATTGCCACCTTTCTTTGACCATACATTTAAAGGTTTATGAGTCAAGAGAAAACACTTGAGAAGCTTACCATTCCTGATGGATAAACTTGATGCTGCCAGTGCAGACACAGGGATGATAGAGTGGTTTGTCGTGGGTTCCCTCTGACCGACACACTCGACAAATATCTGCTTTGTACAGGACACACATGACAAAGCACTGCCTTCAATTCTAGTTACTATTATTACCTTGAGAACCTGGCATCGTGTTCATTAAAAATTGACAAAACATTTAAAATGTGACAGAAGAGCTGTTGATTTAACCGTAGCAGACCAAAGCATACATCCTTCATGTGCACAAAGGGAGAACAATAAATACAATTACGGCAACAGGCGCAAGCACCACCACAATTTGGTAGACCTTTATAGTCTGCGTTCCAACATAAAAGTTGTATCCAAAAAAGCAGAATATTGAATACAATTTGACACTATTAGAGCGGTCAGAAATTGTCGCCTTATGTAGTAGTAATAATGGGGTCAACTTTGAACTAAGGGAATATATTACTCTCAGTTCACGGAAAATGGTAACTGTCAACCTTATGCACCTTTCCAGTTAGCAAACTAATCTACTGTAATTAAATAATATTAGCACGTTGTGCAATAAATCTAAGGATAATAAGGATAAATAACGTCACCTAAAGTTAACACCTCATCGTACTTTAATTAGACGTAACGTTATGAGGAAGCGTTGTTTTAATTATAATCTACATAGCAAGCTAGCACTGATGTGTCTGCAGATATTGTTGGGTTGAGCCAAGATTCTAATTTAAAAACCAGTTAGCCGCAAGTCAGTACGAGCTAATGCTGTTTGGCTGGCTAACGCTAACTGGTCATGTTTCGTTTTGTGCTGAAGTTTGGTCAATTAAAGGAAATTGGGGGGGGGGCGCCAGTGGCACTCTCAGCAGTATAAATGGCATATCATAGCATCAGCGATATTACTGGTTTAGACACTGGCTATTTAACTTATCGCTAGCGTTTGGTTTGGCATTTAGTTTTTCCAGCTACCTTCCTCTGCGGTGTCCATCTTGACTGCTTGTTCCACGGCGTCAGTCTGTCAACTGACCGGCTAACATTTGACGCTGTCGCTCAACTGGGGCGTATTTTGTCTCGGGGTGACGCAAGCTTTACATTTGACATCACAGCAGACAGCATTTTTTATTTGTATTTTATTTTTTTACTACACGGTAAAACGGCCAGCGGCGAAGACGCACTCCAATGCAACAATTGACTACTCCGTGTTGTCGCCACTAGATGGAAGCCAAATGTAGTTAGTTAGCTGAGCCAAGCGATAGTCGATTCCAAGTCCTTCTCAAGAACAAGGCGAATCAAGGCACGCTTATGGAAAGCCGTTTGAGAATGTATTCACTAAGCTCCATGTACTAGTAAACTATTTGTCGACCCTAGTAAGACCCACCCAGGACTCTAGTAGAACCACTACGGCGTACGGATGAAACGACTGTTTTACTGGTTAAGTTTTTATCACTATGAGTGCCACTTTTGGCCCAACTAGTACGACCTCAAGATGGGTATCCAGTCCCTGTGCAGTACTAGTGTGTGCTCTACTAGTAGGGTAAAAACGGTTGCACTAGTTGACAACTGTGTGCTACTAATACAGCTCATGACAAAACTCCAATACAGTGGGTACAGAAAGTATTCACACCCCCTTAAAACTTTCACTCTTTGTTATATTGTAAGATATAGGTCCTGGAGAAGGTTTTCGTCCAGGATATCCCTGTACTTGGCTGCATTCATTCAGTCGTCCTGTCCCTGCAGCTGAAAAAACCCCCCACTGCATGATGCTGCCACCACCATGCTTCACTGTTGGGACTGTATTGGACAGGTGATGAGCAGTGCCTGGTTTTCTCCACACATGCCACTTAGAATTAAGGCCAAAAAGTTCTATGTTGGTCTCATAAGACCAGAGAATCATATTTCTCACCATCTTGGAGTCCTTCAGGTGTTTGTTTGTTTTTAGCCAACTCCGTGCAGGCTTTCCATGTGTCTTGCACTGAGAGGCTTCCGTCAGGCCACTCTGCCATATTTCTAGAACTCTCTCCCATCTTCCCGACTGCATCGCTGGAGCTCAGCCGCAGAGATCTTTGGGTTCTTCTTGACCTCTCTCACCAAGGCTCTTCTCCCCCGATTGCTCAGTTTGGCTGGACGGCCAGCTCTAGGAAGGGTTCCGGTCGTCCCAAACGTCTTCCATTTCAGGATTATGGAGGCCACTGTGCTCTTAGGAACCTTAAGTGCAGCAGAAATGTTTTTGTACCCTTGGACAGATCTGTGCCTTGCCACAACTCTGTCTCTGAAGCTCTTCAGACAGTTCCTCTGACCTCATGATTCTCATTTGCTCTGACATGCACCGTGAGCTGTAAGGTCTTCTATAGACAGGGGTGTGGCTTTCCTAATCAAGTCCCATCACTATAATCAAACACAACTGGACTCCAATGAAGGTGTTGAACCATCTCAAGGATGATCAGAAGAAATTGACAGCACCCGAGTTAAATATGAGTGTTACAGCAAAAGGGCTGAATACTGTGTGATATTTCAGTTTTTCTTTTTCAATAAATATGCAAAAATTTCAACAATTGAGTTTTTTTTCTGTCAGTATGTGGTGCTGTGAGTACATTAATGAGGGAAAAAAATGAACTTAAATGATTTTTGGCTACAATATAACAAGGAGTGAAAAATTTAAGGGGGTCTGAATACTTTCCGTATCCAATGTAGTTAACATCTAGTGCTTCACAAGTAGTACGAGCACGCAGATGTCAACTAGTGCAGTTTTGCCCCACTAGTAACACGGTTGTCTAATGTCATACAGTATGTGTATAATAAAATAAATGTTACAAGATAGCCATTCAACTTGTACGCTGGATTGTCTTAATACATGAACCTGAACACACAAGGCAGCTGTAAGTTACATATTCATACAAATAATGTACATGACTGGGTGAGAGATGCAGTATACACTGGACTGGTTGTCTGGTAGTCTCAGAACAAATATAAACAAATAACCATTCACAACTATGGACAACTTTGTGTTATGCATCATTTTGAAATGTGGGATGGTTTATTTTACTTCAACAAGCAAACAGATTTGTTTAACATAAAGTATTATGTCAAGTAGACAGCATGTTGTCCTAGTGATTAGCATGTCTGCCTCACAGTTCTGAGGTTTGTGGTTTGAATCTGGACTCTGGCCTTCCGGTGTGGAGTTTGCACGTTTTCCCCATCTTTGCATTGGTTTTCTCCTGCTACTCTGGCTTTCCTTTCAAGTATGTGATTCTGCAAGGTCACTGTGATCTGATACTGTCTTGTTCGCCACGCCACGGTGCGTGAGCGATTGAAATGATTCAGCGTTGTACATCCACACCCTGTCGAGACCCTCCCCGGCGGTATGTTCAGGAACCCAGTTGGGAAAGGGGAATCTGCAGGCGACCACCTTAGCGGAGATTGGTAACTCGCTTGCCAGCTTCAGCTCCAATTGGTCCATCTGTAACCATAATCACATTTGGGTGTGACTTTTAGAACTCTGTAAATTGAATTTTATGCAATGGTGCTCATATTTTAGTGGCGTGTTCCTTTTACTTTAAATACAGTACGTATGCTAAATCAGAACTTACCATTTGAGGGACACCAAAAATGACAACATTGTTGTATTGTGCAAAGCTGACCTATAAAAGAATCAATAAAAACAATATTGTCACCAAGTTCTTCTGACTCTAAAGAATATTATGATCAACAATAACAGATGTTTACATCTTCAGAATGTAACCTGTTACTCCATGACTTCAAATGACACACTGACCTTCCATAAATCAGAGATGTGGAAGGAGGCGGTGCGGTGCAATCCCTCTTTCCAGGCTTTGTAGCGGGAATACCACACCAGCCAGGGGTTCAGCTCGAAGCCTGACGCCAGAAATCCATGCCTTGCTGCGGCTAGCACCTATACAATGCATTCAAGTACTCTACAATAAACTGATGCAGCATTTTCAGAATCACTATTTGATTAATTATTTGGTACCTTATGTGAAATGATCAGTGAGTTAATCGTGTGTTAATGAGAGAAAATGGAGGGAAACACTGTTAATTTAGTATGAACTATGCCAGCTAATGGCTACGTTTACCCACGTCATTCCGCTCGCGACCATTTAAACAGGAGCGCAGAACATTCGGAACGATTTTCTTCTCCATTCCATCCAAAATTGTTAAATCACGAATCCATTTTCTTTTTTTTAGAGTCACTCAAGGAAATTGTGTCAAATCCTCGTCCCTTTGTACAACCCAAACAAATTGGAAGTGTTTAAAAAAGTATCCCAAGTGCCCAGAAATAATTTGCTAAAACTGTTACGTGGTTTAGTATGTCATCCAAAGTAGACCTTTGCCTATAGATTCCCCCCGAATTTGAAACAACACAATAGTGTACTTACTATTCTCCCATCTCCACTTCCGATGTCCACCAGGGTCCCAGACCTGGCTCGCAGTACATTCAAGACATTCTCCACCTGTGCGGTGGTAGCGGGGACAAACGGGAGGCAGATTTTCCTCAACGCAGGGGCCACAAACGGCGTAGCCGCGGCGTAGAGGGCAACAAGCGAGCCTCCTAGCAACCCCGTTACGATGACACCCAGCCGACTTCCGCTTTCACTCTCGCCTCTGATGCCTTGTCCCACTGACTGCGTAAAAAGCTCCTCTTTAGACATCACGGGCTTTCGACCAATGCGTAATAGCGAATCACAATGCAGTACATAAATGACTGTAACAGGCTGTTAAAATACACGGCGTGTGGTCATTATCGTTCCAACATAGATATTACACCAACGGAAAGTAAGTAAGGCTTTTAACTCTCAGGAATGATGTACGGCATTTTGACCTTTGCAGCGCTATAAAAAGTCCGACTGGATCGTCCGTCTCGCCTGCGAAAGGTTCCACTCTGTCCGTTTTCGCATTGGAACACATTTGATAAAACAAATAAAAACGCGCGTGCTCATAAAGATGTACGTATATATGAATTTATTTATTGTTGGGAAATATATAGATAATGAACATCGTTAAAAGAAAAAGAATGCACTTTGGGACAAATGAAAAATGGTCACGCTTAAGCACAAATTACAATAATACTTCAATTCACAGGAGTGGAGTTGTGGCACAATTCACAAAATAACCTTGCATCATTACAAATTAGGGTTTTACTGTCTGTAGTTCAATAACTGAGGTTGTATCCATTTCTTCAGTCGATTTACTGTATGTGAATGACATTGTAATTTTGCCATATTAGAAGTCATTGGACAATGTACGGTGAACAGTGTGGTCCAGGCCTGGAATGCCGTGATGGGTCTGATGGTGGTGAATGTGGTGCCTGCTGGTAGTTGGGCCATCATCAATCATCAAATCATCATCCTCTCTGTACCCAGCTCCCCCATCCTGAGAGTAGCTGTGTTTCATCACTAAGATGTTCCTGTGACCGGCTGGGGTCGTGCGGTGGGAGAGCCGTGGTGACTGCTGGCTCACCATTCCCGGAGGTAGAGCCCCACCGTCAGGATCGATCGTAGCCTCTCTCAAGCTCAGGTTGCTGCGGCTACCTCGGACACTGCCGTGCATGCTTCCCTGCTGTGATCCACAGTGGTGGTCGCGAATGCATTTGGAGGAGGATCGACGCAGCTTGTGGGAGTTCTCGAATTCCTCGCCCATTGCGGCATCAGTCAGGTCACCTGAGGGGACATGTCGTAAAGTGCAGAGCTCATAGTGAGGAGGCTCGAGCCCCAGATGGAGGAGGGCAGGGTCAAAGTCATCTCTGTGGATGCAACAAACAAAAACAAAAAAGACAAAAACATTTTTTGAAAAGACATGTTTCCAAACTTACTTGTTAGCCACCTATTTAATGCAATAAACATAATATTACAGTAAGTGATTTGGACGAACAAATTGCAAACACAATACATTTCTTAACAAGTAGTTGCCTATTCTCTGCCGTCTTATAACTTGTTGATATAAATAGTTGATTCACTGCAAAATTGGAACAGGTTAAGCAACATAGTTTGACTGGTCTATAATCAGGTTTCATGAGATCTTTATAGTCTCTAAACAAATGAATGCCATACTTGGCTCAAGTGTTTGGTGTATATTGTGTTCTCCAAAATAATACGATAACTCATATGTCATTATAAGATAATTGAGTAATGAATTAACCTGCGGATGATGTACTTCTTACGAGGCTGTTTGACCTGGATGATGATAGAGATGATGAGCAGGATGACAACCAGGCCGCACGTCACAGCAATGATAGTGATGTTTGTGTTGTCCAGAGAGTCCAAAATGCTGGGTTTCCTTTTCTCTAGTGCGACAGGCAAGACGGAGGATGATTCTCTTTGGCTCAGTCACAGACATGCGGCGAAAATACAGACGGTGCTCATGGTTCAGTATACCTTTACAGTGATTCTCATCCCATGGATACACACAGTTCTGGATGCCATTGCAGACAAGGGTGTGGTTGATGCACATGTTGCTGTGGCAAAAGAAAGTGTCTCCTTCACATGGAGCTGGAAACAAAAGGTCACATGTATAAAAGTCACATAGTTGTTGTACACACCTGCAGTTTAGAATTGTACAGAGCTGTCAATTTTGACAACAAGCAGACACACACACACACACACAATTCCATCCATCCATGCTGGATTTCTGTCTAAAGCCTTTTGACTTGAGATCTAGACTTGCACTGCTCTAGATGCCTTCTTACAGTATATATTTGATGTATTTCATTTGTATTTCGAACATGGCCGACAGAAAATGTCAGACACATTGCAACAGAGGTGGAGTCACTCACGGTCAAGGAAGGTTGTAAAGAGGATCTTGAATTTGCTTTTCCTGCTTCCCTCATCTGCCCACAGCCTTACCACACCCAAAGCGGATGTTAGCATGATGTCGTTGGCAACCGTGGAGCAGAACTTATTCTTCAGGTGCTCAACCGAACTGTTGCCATCATAAATGGCAACAAAATTACGCTTGCACTCATTGGAGTTGTGCATCTCATACTCCAGAAAGCGCATGTAGATCTGGGGATGGGAGGATGAGAGTGTGAGCTGAGCCTTTGTTTATCTTTTTAACACTGCAACATAAAAACACTCAGTATATGTTTACACAAAAACAGGATATTTTTTTTTTTTAAAAGATTCATGTACAGATGAAAAAGCTGTCAAAATGAGCCCTGTTCACATGGTTGTGTTACCACAACCATTTTCAAACAAAATGTTTGCATTTGCAGGTTTCAAAATGCCTTTGTCATGCAAAAGTAACTGGCAAAAATAACACAGTTGTTATCCTTTTTCGGGAAAAAATGTTCCTGGCGTATATTTTAGTGTGTAGGCTGCTAGGTCAAGTAGTGTGGTGAAAGTGAATTATAAATACGTGTTTTATACTCTACTTGTCTACTAGCTTGGCTTAACAATAGTGTATTTAATGTACATTTTATGAGAATACCATATATTAGATTTACATGTTTTTCAGCAAGAAGTTACAACAAGGGAGACCAGCTGAACTGATCCCCAAAAATAAATCAATAATCAAATATCCATCCATCCATTTTCCATACCGCTTCTCCTCACTAGGGTCACGGGCGTGTACTTGGTAGAATCTTTGCACTTCTAGAATATAAATACGAATTTCACATTATGCAAGTGACCCGCTGTGGCGACCCCTGACGGGACAAGTCGAAAGTCGCAACAACAACAAGAACATAGAAGTTTTGGTTGAACTCTCGCCATCCTCCCTTCACCATGAGAGCATCACAGTCATCACAAAAACCGCTTTAAGCAAAAACCAGCCAGATGAGTATAACATATACAGACCTTAGCTTTTGGTGGGGCTCGGACAAACCACCTGCAGTCCACAGCTTCTGTTGGCAGGGCCCGCTTCTCCCTGGTTATCTGAGTAGATTCCACAAAGCCTTCGGGACCAGTCAGCTCAAACTCACAAACTGCAGCGGGTGAAAATGTGTTCGTTGCTGTTACCAAATAGTGTTGACACAATAAAATCCACTGACTTGGGCATTGCAGGGAGGACATATTTCTCCTCGTTACTCTGGTTTTGACTATTGCTGTTTGACTAACGGACACATTTAAAGTCTTCCTAGGTACTGTATGCTCAATGAAGTACACGCATCATGCTTGTTGCCAAAATATATTGAAACAAGTTATTCCTAACTTATTGTGATACCCACATGGCAATGCTGGCAATTCTCCCACACCTTTGAACTCAGGATCTAAAACCAGAAAAAAAACAGAAAAAATGTTAAACATCTAGAAGATGAAAATCGGTCTCGTGAATATTAGATCCCTCCCCTCAAAAGCTTTGCTAGTCAGTGAGCTAATCAGAGACCATAATCTTAATATGATTGGCTTTGATTGATGATTGGGCAACCTTGAACCTGAGAGTCTTTGCAAATATAGGCCTGTGTCAAATCCCCCATTTATTTAAAAACAGTTTAATGATCACATGGTGTCGAGCAATCTATTTGAACTTTTTCATTCCGGAGTCAAGGCAGACCACTCTACTGGAACGGACCTTGCAAAATTGACAAATGATAGCTACAGACTGTGACACCTCATCAATACTAACAATACAGTTGCGAGACATTCACGTAACAACAACGCGTCATCAGAGACATACCGGTACTTAACATACATAAAATATAGAATAAAAAACACAGCGAGATATTTACAGACAGTACAACAAAACATAAAACTACCCTAAACTCAGGATGCCCTCAATTAAAGTTCCCTGAAATCCTGACAACACATGCCTAGATATTGTGTCCTAAACCTTTGTGCAGATGAATCTACTTGCTAGGTGGATTATAAATCCTGATTTAACATCTTAGTTCTTATTAATCCTCTAGTGTTTCTTACCCGTTTCTGCTTCAGGCTTGGACAGATTATTCCCATTCATTCCTATCTATGGAAGTGTGTGTGTGTCGGGGGGGGGGGGGGGGGGGGGGGGGTTCAGACCAACAATGCGTTCCCAGTGGTTGTGCATCCAATATAAAGATTAGACACACAACCTATGTATCTAAAGCTCTCGCTACTGTTTTTCAAACTGCAAGTATTTGAAAACCACAAGGACTGATAGTAGACTGCGTTTTATTCCTTGTTGTAAACCTTCTATATTTACTCACACTGCCCTCCCAAAGTATGAGAATAATGATACCAATTTCTTTTTTTTTTTTGCTGCAGATTGGGTGGAGGTGTATTTTACCATTTGCTCACTTTCAACCTAATTCTACAAAACGTATCGAACGTTACTTCACAGTGCAAATAGATATGAGCCCAAATACTGTATCCTGCAACTCAAGACATCCATTCATCCATTTTCTATTCCGCTCGTCCCCACTTGTGATGCAGGTAATTGGAGCCTATTCCACCTGGCGTACACCCTGGACTGGTCGCCAGTCAGTCACAGGCAACCCAAGACAAGCTAAAGAAATTAAATATTTCAAGGCCAATTCAGTGGGCTGATCTCAACTACCCGCGACATGTTCTAGACACACCTCTACTTCAAAGTTGTGTGTACAATTAAATATAAGATATAAGATAGTCATCTCTTTTTTTTTTTTTTTTTTTTGTAATTCAGGACAAATTAATTATCTCCCATCTCCAATGAATGGTATAAGACAGATAAGCATTTGGCATGCAAGATGTGTTGAATTTTATACAAACAGATGGGAAACCAAATCTCCTTATCTGTCAATAAGGACAAATATCTTCTTAAAGGGGAAGTAACTCATTTAGTGTATTCCATCGTGAGCTTTATAAGGGCATGGTTTGCTGATTGCGGTGCAAAATCTTAAAATAAGGTAGGGTTAATTTCAACAGAAAAAAATGGTTGGACGAACAGAAGGAGGCAGATTAATCTTTGACTGTCGTCATTGTTGTTGGCCTATAAAATCTGCTGTTAATAAAGCTTCAGCCTCGGTCCAGCTTAAGCTGCTGCTACGGCTCAGTGGTGACAAGCTGTATTCCCCTGAAGACAAGCTTTCATTAACTACTGTGGTTTGTGTGTGTGTGCGTGCGTGCCTGCGTGCGTGCCTGTGTGTGTGTGTATTCCCTTGTCCCACATCAACTGCAATTTCCTGCAAGATGCAACCAGATTAACTTCTGAACAATGACAAGACAATATTTAAAGTGGGTTCTTTATGATTGCAGGAGATAAAAAAAAAAACACACACCCAAAAAAAACACCACTCACTTCCTTTAACGTTTTTGGCATTCTTTGAAAGTATTGAGAGTGACTGAAATGCCATCAAAAAAAATCACAGGCCAAAAATCCACTGATCAAATCATAGGTGGCAGAACCCGGGTGGAGGGCGGGGCATTTAGGGGCACGTGCCCCTCCACTTTTGACCCTATGTTTGTGAAGTGCCCCTTTCCTCGGCCGCAATATACCCTTTTTCAGGAACAGAACATTTCAGTCATCACTGTCGTTGACAATTGGTTTTCAGTGGTAAAAAGAGCCCCCTAAAGTACTGCCCCCCCCCCCCCCCTTTTTATTTAATACCCTTTGTCAGCCTGTGGATTGGATTTTCGGGATGAAATTCTTCATTAAAGAAAATATGGCAGGCATCATTTTATCACATAAATTATGCCTATATTTTCAGGGATTGGTGAGTATTTTTACATAATTGTAAACATAACTGTAAATATTAATTGACCCACAACGTGCATGATGTGGGAAGCTCGAAGCTTTCTCGTTGATTGGCTGCATGTATGGAAAAATCTGAAGCAATTCTCACATTTAACTACTGTTAAGTAGTACAGTATCTAAGCTCCAACTGAAATTCTTTCGGAAACGATAAAATTGAATCTTTTACCTTGTGTGAAGTTGTAGCGGGCTGAGAACCCAATGGCCTCCAGCTCTCCATCAGCCACAAACTTGATGTACAAGTACCTCCCACTGGAGCGAACGTACATGGGGCTCTCCTGGCCGCAGTAGCGTCCAATGATGGGCGAGAAACCAAACGGTCCATCACGCACCTCGATATGGTCAAACTTACACTCCCATGATGGTTCAATGGAATACTTTTCATCAAAAAACAAGTCGATGCACTGGCGGGGAGAAGCTGGAGGAGAACGAGAAGTTTAGTAAAGAATGATTGAAGAATGCATTTAAAAAAAGAAATTCCTCACCTTCTATAATGTAGACACATTCCCTCTCGGGTGGGTATTTCTCCGGGTAGTTGGGCGAGGTGAAATAGCCTCCCTCGGGCTCCTTCACCCAGGCGCCACACTGCCCAGATGGTGTCACGCCTGAGTTGTTGGTCACTAGCAACAATGATGCACAGTGTTAACGCTACCAACAGCCGCAACAATTTCAATTTCTGTGTAAGTCCGATTCCGTTGTTGTCATTGCAAGTTGTATTTAGCAACATTCAGGTACACTTCAACTACATTTACTCACATATTACAGTACATAGAATTTCCAAGTTTGTCATTTGTAGAGGGTTCCTTATCTAATAGCTTGATCAGTGGTGAAAATATTACGATTAATTATATTGTTTTTTAGGATTTAAAACATTTAACCTTTGACTGAATAATCAGTTTATGCAACTTAAAATTGTTGAGAAATTTGTTATTTTACAAATGGCTCTGAGCTGCATTGGACTGTATGCTCTCCAAGTACAACTACGAATGTGATCACAAATGTAGTAAAACGGCAGGTCAAATCCACATACATTAATTGTCATAATTGTCTTGTTTGCTTTTTGTACAAGCATTTCTGTTCTTGTGTATTTACTGATTTTATTTGAATAAAGAAACAGCGAAACCACACATTTCCCAAAGTGGAAGCAAATGAAAAGCTACAAATGATCTTTGACCAATACCAAGCATTGCATTTGTTTTGTTCGTGATTAAATACAAAAAACACAGCACCAGAAAAGACATACCTTGCGTTTTAGTTTTGGTGGCTGTAGCACCTGACAACTCAGGTGTGATCAAATTTGTTGCAAATGCTGATGGAAGACAGACGGCTTCATGAAAAGATAACTGTACTGTATATTTCAGAGATGAGAATTTATGTGTTTGCCAAACGTAAAAACACAGTCAACGAGATGGAACAGAAAATAGGACACGCTAAGTATAAATTGTAAAAAAAAAAAATTTACACAGGTTTAAGTCAGTGTAAAGAAACATGTAAAACATACTCACCAACGTACAGCAGAAGTTGAAACAACATTTTTCCTCTCCCTTGACTTCTAACTCTCTCTCCAGTATATTCATCAAATGTCATATAATGTTACAAAACATGCCGTCAATTGTTCTTCAAAAGGGTAAAATCTGACCACAAAATAGCTCACCATCTCCATCATTGGTCCCAGAGCTCAAGGATTAAACCCTCGGCAATTACTAACCTTCCCATGTTTTTGCTCCACCGTTATATTATAAATCCTCTTAGAGGGAAGTGCCATTGGCAGAACTGGAAAGCCTGGTCAAGACAAGTGGCTGTTTTCATGTAGACCTACCTACTTACTATCGATCGATCGATCGATCGATCGATCCATCTAATCTCTTTTCTTTCTTTTCCAAAATAAGATTGAACATCAACTTTTCTGCATTGCATGGAAACATTGCTTACGTAGATGAATAAATCAATTGAATGACCTCTAAAAAAAAAAAAAAAAAAAAAAAAAGTCAATGATTTCATTTTATACCACCGTGGTAACCATGACAACTGAGAGAAACATAAAGATCCTTGAAAATAAAAGGAGAGCAAACCAATTTGGAAATTGCCATCCAGTAATGTCAAGCGCAGATAGTCTGACTGTCCTGAAGGTGGCGCCAAAGGACATGCGCAATATGTGAGTTAAGGACTTTTGGAAATGTGTTCGTTTCAGTTGTTTAAGGATAATTCATTGTAAAAAAAAAAAAAAAAAAAAAAAAACATTTTTAAAGCAAAGATACTAAATTTTTCCGTCACCATGCAGAACCAATTAGAACATTTTAAAATCTCTATATGTTGAAAGATTGAGAAACAAAAACGATTTGCATTTAAAAAACAAACAAACAAACAAAAAACAACTTTTCTCTCATTGTTAGTAACATTATTAGGTATCAGGTCATCTCTTCAGTAGTAAACGGTGTGACGCCACATATAAACTGAATGGACCTCTGAGTACTAAAAGCTAACCCTGCGGGCACGTCCATGGGACGTGCGTGAGAGTTGTGTGTGTGTGTGTTGGGGGGGGGGGGGGGGGGGAGGGAGTGGCCCACTGTGATGAGCGTTGCTAAGGGCAAACCTGGTATGTAAGTGCAAAATGAGCGGGGGTCTCATGCAGCCAGCAGTATACCGTGTGACCCGAGGAATTCATCCGGCACCTATAGATATTTCGGAATCTCCAAGTGTGGAGGCGGCGTGCAATGTGAAAAGCACAACCTGCTCTCTTGGGATGGATAATTCACTGGATTGTAGAACATAGTCCATCAACATTTGGAATCTGTGAGCCATTGGAAATTGACCTTGACGGATTTGAAAGGTAAACACGCACTTCAATTTGTACCTATGCCTTATTGATAGGGTCTTCACTTTCGTGTCATTTAGTAAGGGAGGACCATGGTATCTGCGTCATTGGTTATCATTTCAAATTCAATTTTTCCAGACGTCTGTGTGGATGTCACCGCGTGCACATGCAATACAGTAAGTTGCTCATAGCCAGTCAATCAAGCCTTTGGTTGAATATTACGTGTGAAAACTTACAGTGGTCCTACTGTGAGTAGTGATGCTGTGACCTGCCGATGCACTCGAAGCCCTTCAGAGCTGTAACAGCCTCCCAGTTTGAAGTGAACTTTTCTATAATTGCTGGGATATTAGCTGCATGAGAAAAGATTCCAGGTCAGCTGCCTTTGAGCCAAAAGTCATTCGGGATAGGCTCCAGCTCCCAACAAACGTGAACAGGCAAAGTGATATGGATGGATGGATTGCGCGTCCGCATCTAACGTTTGGCAAGTACGTCATTGTTGGATACCCAACGGAAGCAGAACCTCAAACAGAATATCTGGCTTTGCAAGGGTAATCACTACGAAACATTTTCAAAAGGTAGCATATTACAGCACAGTCAAAAAGTGGGTGTCCAGGATCAAAGGCGAAGAAAAAGAGCACGCTTTCGGTGACCTCCATGACAAGCAAAGGAGCTTGTGAAGTCAACAGTTCCTTTGGCGGGACAACCATAACCCATCTACTGTATTCACCTGATCCGGCACCGTCAGATTATCACCTGTTTGGATCTTTAAAAAAGAAGACTTCTTTGATGATGAACAAGTCAAACAAAATGTATAAAAAAAAAAAAAAATTGTTAAAGGCGCAGCCTAGTGAATGTTACGAGGCTGGCTTACATGCATGTTCATCGATGGACAGTTGCTGTTGAGAAAAACGGAGATTATATTGAAAATTAGCGAGGGAATCCCCGCTTTTTGGGCTTTATTGTTACGTGTATATTGCATTTCTATTTCAATGAATAAAGCTAGAGGAAAATTGGGCTCATTACTTTTTGACTGCCTCTCACACCTTTTTTGCATTGCCACGTCACAGCTCCCTCTTAATTCATTCTCTGTTTTCTTTTTGCAGACAATTCACAGACAGTAGTGTAGTTCATTCAGCACCAGTATTTTCCGCAACATGAAGCAGCTTCTTCCTTTTCCTGGCTGGTTTAGGGCAGCGAGCCTGTGCTTATGTTTGGCCCACACTGTCACAGCCACGGTCCTGACAAACTCCACAGGACTGGAGTCCATCCTGGACAAGTACAGGGACAAGGATGAGGAGTGGTGGAAGGCCAGAACGAGGGGGAAGAGGGCCATCAGCGAGGGAGACCTGCACCTCATTCTGGACCTACACAACAAGTTGCGAGGCCAGGTCCACCCTCCAGCCTCCAACATGGAGTACATGGTAGGTGCTTAAACTACAGCCGTTATTATGTAAGTTACTTCCAATTACTATGTGAGACGGGGGCACGGCTCCCTCAAACAAACGCCGTGCCCACCCTCAAATCAATCTGTGCACGCTTCCCTAACTCTGTCCAGTCCGCTTCACGCTGTGCCAGCTGTCCGTTTGATCAGCCGTCCGCAATGAGACGGATGAAACAGCCGCAGAGTTATTTATTGTTCAAGAAAATATGTTCATCTTTATAATTTAAGTTGAACATTTATTGTTTGTGTACGCATTTGTACAATGTCGTTTGAGGAATCTAATTTATGTGATTTGTGCCGTGACGATCGTTAGGTTGGCACCGGAAATGGTGTCATGTGGAGCTTCGAAACCAGAAGTGCTACATTGGTTACCTCAACGTTGCTGGGCTTAACGTCGTTTTGATACATTTACTTTGCAAAGAATTTACTATATATAAACATATATCATTTTATTATCTAGCCTTATATATATATATATATATATATATATATATATATATATATTTATTTATTTATTTATTTTTTGGGAAGGTGCCTTGAAAAGGAATTTTTAATCATGTCCAAAATTGTCCTCCTCAGTAAATCAATTCTCATGCAAATATTCAGCTCAATCAATCAGAGGACTACTGAGCTGAACCAATCAGAGGATGGGAAAAATGCCAACGTGAGCGATGAATATAAAATCTCATTGGTAAATGGTCTGTGTGTGTTTGACTTGGTTCATGCCAGTACTTGGGATTCTGAAGGCGCTGGGCAGATAACATTTACATGGCAACACACAGAAGCTGAAATCTGATTGGACAAAAAAAGAATTCTACATTAACAGCACTGTACATGACTGGAAGCTGAGCAAAGCACATGCACACATGCTATGAAAGGAATACAAAATTATTATGTATTATTGCATATATTATTATATACATATATACAATATATTGGCAAAAGTATTCGGTCACCTGCCTTTACTCACATACGATTTTAAGTGCTATCCCATTTCAAATTTATATGGTTTAATATGACATTTGTGTACCCTTTGCAGCTAAAACAGCTTTAACTCTTGTGGGAAGGCTTTAGACGAGGTTGAGAAGGGAGTTTATGGAAATTTGTGCCCATTCTTCCAGCAACGTATTTGTGAGGTCACACACTGATGTTGGCGGAGAAGGCCCGGCTCACTGTCCGCTCAAAATCAACCCAATGGTGTTCTATCAGGTTGAGGGCAGGAGTCTGTGCAGGCCAGTCAAGTTCATCCATACCAAATTCTGTCATCCATGTCTTTATGGACCTTGCTTTGTACACTGGTGAAAACTGTTTGGCTGTCTAAAGTCTCTTGGTATGCTGAAGCATTCAGAGTTCCTTTCACTCCAGCTCAGGGGATAATATTGTGGACATTGCCAACTTTGTGGGAGCAGTTCCGAAATAACCCCTTCCTGTTCCAACATGATTGTGCATCAGTGCACAAATCAAGGTTCATAAAGACACGGATGAGAGAGTTTGATGTGGATGAACTTGACTGGCCTGCACAATCCTGACCTCAACCCTATAGAACACTGTTGGATGAATTAGAGCGTGGACTGAGAGCCAGGCCTTGTCGCCCGACATCAGCGTGTCACCTCACAAATGTGCTTCTGGAAAAATGGTCACGAATCTCCATGAATACACTCCTAAACCTTGTGGAAAACCTTCCCAGAAGAATTTCAGCGGTTAGAACTGCAGACCGATGTCATATTAAACCCTATGGAATAGCAATGGGATATCACTTAAATTCATATCTCAGTCAAGGCAGGTGAGCGAATCCTTTTGGAAATATAGTATATGTTTTCTTACATTATGGATTATCATAGATTGTATAAATAATTCATAATTTAATTAAATTGTACTTGTAGGTCAGTGATTTTTATTAGTATTTAGGGCAGCAGAGACGGCTCTGAAGGCCACCGGTGTACAGCATTTGAATATTTTGTGTCTAATATTTCCCCTTCGCTTTCACTTCCTCTCTTCTGTCACTGACCTTTTCTGTTGTCCCTGGATTGCACTGTTTTGATCTGCAGCCTCCCAAATGTTCCTTCTATCGGTCTTTCCTCCCCCCTCATCGACGCTCACACTGGTCTCGTCTCTCCCCATCCATCCCAGCCCACTCCGAACCCTTGGAGACCAACGTGATCTTTCATTTGATCCTCCGTGCATCTCATTTGGGGTACCACAGCGGTGATTCTATTTCAAGTCAGTCAAACCTGGCCGTTTGAAGTGCAGGCCATGTTAGTGTAAATGTATGTTATGCACACTAATCTTTGGTGAGGGATACTATTGCTGATGATAATGATGTGGTCGGGAAGGGAACTGATGAGGGCCAAGTTCTTGGTTTTCATGCTGCAGGATTTTGAGGCCAAAGAGCTCTGCTTGAACGTCATCACGACATGGCAGTGCACTGTACAGTATAGTATGTTGACGTTAAAGCAAATCTGCACATGCCTTTAAGGCGCTGTTTCAGCCATTTAAAAGAAAACAGCTTTCTTTAAAGTTTCCTATAATCACACCCTTTCTTCACTAACTCACAATAATATAGGTGAGGTACTCTCCATACTGTACTTTAAATTGGAAAAACACTCGGTCTTGTTTTCTTCAATATTATTCTTTACAAAGCCACCTCGAGACCATGCACTAAATCATCTGCTTACACTACCTTGATAGTGACGGTGGTCCTGGCACATGGCTAGAAACAATGTTATCTATTGAAAATGCCCATTTGAATCCATCCATCCATTAACTTTCGATATCCCTGTCCTCAAAAGGTTAGCTTGAGCCCATCCCAGCTGTGTACACTCTGGATTGGTTCCCATCCAATCACAATCACAATCAGCCCTTATGATTGCAAAAGAATATTGGTAGTTGTTGCGATCTTTCCCTTTGTTCATCTGTTGGATGATGTGGTTACCTCTACCAAGTACAAAAGCGGAATTTATTGGAGTTTGTTCATTAGTAAATCACTGCAAATTGTTTCACAGTATACTATCCCAGCTATCTTCGGGCGAGAGGCGGGGTACACCCTGAACTGGTCGCCAGCCAATCGCGGGTCACGTAGAAACAAACAACCATTCGCACTCACATTCACACCTACGGACAATTTAGAGTTGTCAATCAATCTACCGGGCATGTTTTTGGGATGTGGGAGGAAATGGGAGTACCCGGAGAAAACCCGCACAGGGAGAACGTGCAAACTCCACACAGGCAAGGGCGGGATTTGAATCCCAGTTCGCAGAACTGTGAGGCAGATGTGCTAACCAGTTGTCCACCGTGCTGCCCTCACCAGACATATGGAACAGATTATGATGGTCAATCACTGCAGCTTTAAGTCCAGGCATTATCCTGTTAGTTTTGACATGTGATAGCACAGAACACTGCACCTATTTACTCAGATGTCTGTAAATTGCATTCGACTTAACGTCAACAGTTGAAATGCTCAGGAACATATTCAGGGGAAGTTTTGCTTCCTTCAAAGTAAAAGTAAGTGAATAAGTTTCAGGTATTTGGACACAAGTTGTCTTTGATTTTGTCAGGGTCAGGGTTATAATACTTTCGGATTTTCCATTATAGTTTTATTTTTTTCATTTTTTTTTAATCAAATTCAGTTTAACGTACTAAAACTTGCTAAATTGCAAACTTCTCAAGTGGACTTTCAGATTTGTGACTGTTAGATAGACAGATAGATAGAAAGTAACTTTGCTTTTACCTGCTGTATTTTTTATTTTATGTAAATATCTGTTTGGTTTATCTACCTTTGCATCCAGACTCATTTGTCTTCGGCGTTTGTGTTCACCAGGTGTGGGATTACGAGTTAGAGAGAAGCGCCGAGCAATGGGCCCATACCTGCCGATGGGAACATGGACCGAGCCACATGTTGACTCAAATAGGCCAGAACCTCGGTGCGCACTGGGGCAGGTGTGTATGTCCCAATCTAAGAGAAGACGACAGTAAAAAACATTAGAAGAACACACTCCCCCCCCCGCCCCCCCCATCTGTTTTTTAATCTAGAGATGAGTAGGAGAGTAGCAGTGCAGGCAAGATACAAGACATTAGACAACATTTGATTGGGTACTTAAATTTTTCTTGAAAGGTCCTAGGATTTTTTTTCAGGGAAAAGAATTGTTAGGTATAAGAGGGCCTGGCAGCCGCAGTTTTAGACTAAAATTATTTTGTCAGAGGGGCACAGTCAACCTGCTTCTTGCGAACGTTAGGTGACCTTATCACAACACAAAACGAAGTCACCCCACAACAGTAGCCTATAAATAAAGGCTATTTATAGACTGGGTTGTGGAAATTGTGTGTATTCTTCTCCATTCCATTTTGGTTATACAGTGCACGCTCGCATCGTAGCGGATTGGCACCTGCGGGTTCACCTATTGGTCTTTTTTTTTTTTTTCTCAATCATTCTTTTTCAAAGTGTTTGGGGGGGGGCAAGGCTTATTTTTCGTGGAAAAAGTTTATTTTTTATTAGCGGGCATATTCCTGCTTATTCAAGAATTGTTTCGGTTGTGTGTGGGGGGGAACAGTGGACCAGCTCTACACCCTCGGCAGGGTCCTCGAGGGTGCATGGAAGTTCGAGAGGCTGAATTAAGATTCAGAAGGAGCACATGGATATTACATAACCCCTAATAACAATTAATGCATTAAGGGGTGTCGCCCAAGACTTTATTTTGTGTACTACTGTACTTTATGTGTCATCTGTAATTGGCTGGCGGCCAGTGGAGGGCATCTCCCGCCTGTTGCCCAAAGTCAGCTGGGACACGCTTCTGCTCACCTGCAGATGGATGGATGCCTCTTATGAATGGTCTTACACTGTCCAATGCTTTAAAATGTTTTTCCAAACAAAAACTCATCGGTTAACTCCTTCTTGCAAATCAATAGACTGGGTAAGAGTAATGCACAGACTTGAACGTACACTAGCCTCTTTGACAGATTTCACAATATTACTGTATTACGCACAGTTAATACGGCCAGCTTGTTATTTATAGGTTTCCCTCCTCCCGTAACAGACAACATTCTTAATTCTTCTTTTTACTGTAAAATGCGAAATGAGACACCAGAAATTAGCTAAACCTTTGATATAGTTCCAATGTCAAGAGAGGACATTAATTGTCCCTTTAAATTGGCATTACTTCCTCAATTTCAATTCATTATTTAAAATTGAGTAACTCTGTCCCCATATTTTCTTATTCATTCAGTCAACACAAGAACCAAAAAAACAAAAACAAATTGGACACAATTTAAGTCACTCCTCTCTCAGTGTAAAATGTGCAACTGCTTTCCATACCGTATTTATTATTCATTTTCAGTCATGAGTTTTCATGTGATGTACAGGCCTAATACAAGAATGAGACTCTCTCCATCTCCTCAGGGACCGCCCACCCACCTACCACGTGCAGGCCTGGTATGATGAAGTGAGGTACTACAGCTATCCGTACTCCCAGGAGTGTAACCCGCACTGCCCTTTTAGATGTTCAGGACCCGTTTGCACTCACTACACTCAGGTAACGGCTGTCACATTTATATGCCTATCGGACTAAATCATGTCCTCCCCACAATCCCTTTGGATTATACAGATGAGGGATTCAATCTAGTTTGAAAAATGGTCACACATAAATGCTAAATTAAATAAATAAATAAATAAATATATGGGTGTAAATATATCTAAAACATTTGCAAACATTATTTATTTAACCTAGTTTTGACTGGGTTTGTGTGAGGTCTTGTGTGCTTTCTTTCATTTTTTTATGTGCTCTCAAATTTCCCAAGCCTCCTCTTGACCAGTGAAACCTTTTTTTGCGGGAAAAAAAAAAAAAGGAAAGCGGTTGGATTCAAGGGGTAGCTACTCAAGGGCTTTTATTTATTTTGGCTGACTAAACGTCTTTTCAGTTTAAATGCTGGTGGAGCTATACCGGGAGTCGAAACAAAACAGGAGACTGTGCCACACTAATAGTCCAGAAATGCTGTATATGAAATATTCCGAAATGAGACCCATATGTGATGAAATCCATGTGATATGCTTTTTGTGTTTACTCGAACTTTAACCTGACAGCAAACATCTGTGATAGTTAAATTGCAGACGATTCGACAATAGCGCTGGATAATTGATACAAGGTTTCTTTCACTGAAGCCAAACACGACATGTAGGCAATTGCTTTATTTATATGTTTACATTTTTTTTAGTTGGTGTGGGCCACAAGCAATCGGATTGGGTGTGCCATCAACGTGTGTTACAACATGAACGTGTGGGGAATGATCTGGGCTAAAGCTGTCTATCTGGTCTGCAATTACTCACCACCGTAGGTTATTTTTTTCTTCTGAAGATAAGAGTTAAACAAAATGAATTCTTAGCCATTATTATGCATCACTTTTATTTGTATATGTACTCTATTGAAATGTAGCACTCGTTTTCTGTGTATGTTTGATTTTTTTTTTTCAGGGGAAACTGGTGGGGTCATGCTCCGTACAAGTATGGTGCGCCATGCTCTGCTTGTCCAGCCAGTTATGCAGGAGGATGCAGGGACAATCTGTGCTACAAAGGTAGGCTGCAAGGGGTTGAACTTCATACACGATGTGACTTGAGTAAAAAAAGTTCCACATAAAATCCACGTTTTCAGACGGGGGTGCTGACAGGCGTCCGGCTCCAGAGACCGAGGAGACCAACTACATTGAACCAGAACCGGATGCAGTGAGAGAGAGGGAGCCCCAACCCAGGGCCCAAACACCAAACCCCTCACAACCCTCTGAGGACGTAGACCGAAACCAGGTCATAAGCACCGAGCAGATGTGTAAGCAATAACTCATGTGATTGAAAGACAACGTCATGAGAGCATTCCAGCAGCTGTTACAATCTAATTGTAACTCACAGCCAACTTGTTCTGATAGGCCAACAGATGGACTGTGACACAAAGCTGAGAGATCGATGCAAAGGAACAACATGCAACAGGTACGATCTGCCAATCATACAAATCTGCAATGAATTCTAGGAGGGGCTGTTAGGGACATGCTGGAATTCAATTTAACTCTCATACAAACGACTGAACACGACTGAAACTCTTTCACGCAAACCAGTAAAACACTCATACACACTACTAGAACACTCATTAATACTACTGAAATTCTCTCACAGCCACTACTACTGGAACACTCTCATACACAATACTGGAACGCTCTTATACACACTACTGAAATGCGTATTTTATGAATGTATTTTAGTATGAGGTGTGAGAGCATTTCAATACGCACGTGGTAGTGTTTAAGTTGTGCGCGTGTGATAACGTTTCAGTAGTGTACAGTGTATGAGCAGAAAAAATGTCAGTGTCAGTCGTGCGTATGAGAGCGTTTCGATAGTGTGTGAAAGCGTTGTGGTTGTGAGTGGGAATTTCAGTTGGGTTTTCGAGAGTGTTTCAGTAGTCAATGTGAGTGAAAAAATAATAATAAATCAGGAGTGTGCGTGTGAGAGCTTTTTAGTAGCGTGCGTGAATGTAATCCTGAATTGTGCCCCTGAGGGCCCCTCACATAATTCACCGCTGTTTACATTCCACAGTAAAATATATTGATGACAATGTTTGATTCTACCCATAGATATGAGTGTCCACCCGGCTGCTTTGACAGACACGGAAAAGTAGTTGGGTCTACGTCTTATGACATGGTAAATGATCATCACTGATGGTGCATTCATTGCATTGTAACAGTGGCATGTGCGTATGTGGTGGGAGGTCATTTTTAATGTTACGGTGTTTTGTTGTTTGTTTGTTTTTTGTTTTTTTAAACAACCCAGCAATCCAGCGTGTGTGGAGCCGCATTGCACGCTGGCGTTATTGACAATGATGGAGGATGGTTGGATGTGACTAGACTGGGTCGAAAACATCAATTTACCAAATCATACAAGAATGGCATTCAATCAATAGGGTATGCTTTGAAATTACTCATCAAAACGAATTGCTTGTTTTTCTTTGGTGTTACAGCGCAGTCCTTCCTTGACATTTTCTTTCATGTCACAGGAAGAACAAAAGTGCAAATTCCTTTAAAGTACAGTCAGTGCCTGGTAGGAAACACCTGCTCACATCTTGTAGACAACACTGTTTCTAAAACAACTTCTTGTAAATCATTTTGCCATACTTTTTTTTCTCCCAGTCAAGGCAGTAGCGTGCGATACAACCGTGGCGCTCTTCTGTCCCTTTAAGAAACCTGTCCGACACTGTCCGAGGTAACCAACTTACTCTTCTGTTTACTTTGTAGCCTACGCTGTGAAAATAATGTTTTGGTAAACCGGGAAGAAAAATGTATGTCTACTCTAATTATGCCTATTCTAAAAAGCTGCCATTTTATTGTAATTAGTGTCTTTTTCATTAGGTTGTATTGTCCCAAGAACTGTCTGCGTGAGAGTCAGGCCAGAGTCATTGGGAGTAAATATTACGCTGATGTAAGTTCTTAACATTCTTTTCATGGTATTGGCTGGGGCTATATTTTAAAAATCACTGGTACACTGGAAACACGAACGGATGCTGGTCAACCTTTTATTTGTTTGCAATTTCAAGTTTTTTTTTTTCCCCAATAGAATGGAAATGGAAATAATCTGTTCCAAGGGTCAAACTGTGAGAAATCTCACCTGCATATCATGCATGCACCTCTGTATCTTCGGTTTGCCCACTCATCCTGTTTTTGTGGGACTTAAAAGGCACAATTATATTGAACAACATCCACTCATAAAAAAAAAAATAGAAATATATTTTATATCTGAATATATTTGATGTTCATGTCGGCTACTCTACTGTTTTTGGCACTGGGAAAGATGCAAATAGTTACCTTGGAGTCCAATAATTAGCCCAACCCAGTAGGCAGAAATATGTACTCCTATGGTAGCCCTATTTTTGTCAGCGTGTGGGGACCAGCAGCTTGTGCAAAAAAAAAAAAAAAAAAAAAAGACATAACCTGTGGCCAAAAAAGCACATTCTATAAATATCTGGAATACATAACTCATAATGAGCACATAAACGCGTGACTAGGATGGAACAAAACTTTGTTCAACAAAGCCCAAATAGAATTTAAGATATATAGTTTTTGGTCCATAAGGGACAAGATCAAACAGCCTTTGTTTTAAACCCATTTGTCTGATCTCTTTAGAAATCAAGTATCTGCCGAGCAGCCCTTCACGCCGGCGTAATCCAGAACCAATCTGGAGGTTACCTCGATGTAATGCCAGTGGACCGCAGGAGGCAGTACAGAGGCACTTACCAAAATGGCATCACCTCACAAGGGTATGAACAGAAGTACCCCAGCAGACAGTGCGGGTTTTTCTTTCTGCCTAAAGTGTATTTAGTATTCAGTAGAGAGCAGTGACTTGATTGCCAAGTAATTATGGATAATTGGCTCATAATTCTACTGGGCCATACCCGTGATGTTGGCTTTTGTGTGCGTCTGTCTGACGTTCTGTTCTTGGGCACTTGCAGCCAAATGGAATAGAATTAGTTTCATTAGGGGATGGGGTCGTTAGGATGAGTCAAGGAATTTCATAACAATAGATGATGGTATATAAACAATGTGTAATTCAAGGAGGAAAAATCCAGATATCATTTTAATTTGATTTTTTTAAAAAAAGGCTTTTCTCTCATCATATTTACATATTAACATTCTGATGGAAAAAATGCATTTTTATTGTAGAAGTGGAATCGATCAATACACAACTAATTGATTATCAAATTAATTGACAACTGTTTTGATAATGTATTAATCTTTTAAAGACATACTTTAATTTAAAATGATCCGAATCCGTGGAATTTCAGGCGCTCACCAGAAAATATTCTCAGATTATTGTAGCATTTAATGACAGCAAACTGATTGTATCTCATCAAAATCATTTGTATCAATCAAAACATGTTTGTAAACATCTGCTTTTACTTTGGAAAACAAGGATCAACATTTTGTTTTTTATTTTCTGACCTGTTATGAACCAAACCAAATGAATAATAATCAATTTATATTTTTGCCTTTTCTGCACTCAATTTAAAATAATGTCCTGTTTTTTTGTTGTTTTTTTAGTAAAGGGATGGTAATGAAAAAAAACGTTTTTATACGATTCATTGATTAAAATAATTGACTATTAATTGATTATTGAAATAATCCTTGATTGCAGCATTGCACCCCTAATTTATTTGTTTATGCAGTGACGTATTGTTATTATTGTATCTAATTGGGAAAAAATATGCATTGTGAATCATCTGCCTTGAAAACACAAAGTGGTAGTGAGTAGTCCAAGCAAGACACCCGGTCCTGCTTCCTTTGATTTGTTTTTCTTTTCTTCCAAGTTCTCCCTGTGACGCTTGCAGCCAGCGACGGTGCACTACGTGCGACCACGGAGGCCAAACATTTTTCAAAAGATCATTTAAATAATATTTAACTGTAGAGACAGTTTTAACATATACTGTATGACAAAAAGTGCTGTTGTTGTTGAAAACTCCAGCTTTAAGTTACCAACAAATCAGAATTGATTTGTTTTGGTCTATGATACTTGTAACTTACGTAGCCTATACCTTAAAGTTCCCATATATTTGGCTATTTGGACCTCCATAGAGTGACTCTTTAACATGGATTTAGTATAAAAGCGTCAATTTCATTCAAAAAAGGCCCCTCTGACAGCTACTTCTGTTTGACCCAGTGTTGTAACTGCTTTCTCCATATTTGGCTAAGACCACCCCCTTTCCTCTGATTGGTTGCCTCCGTGTAGAAGAGCCACTTGTGAGAGCACGTGATTGTTATGTTGACAGCGCTGGCTTGGGAGTGGAGAGGGAGGCGGAGATCTTTGCTCGTGACGTACTGTAGATAAGCTCGAGAATTTCAGGCTGATTTCAGGCCTCTCGGTAGAAAAACGTCTGGAACTCAGGAATGCATGGAGGATTTTAAGTCATATTTTAAATGTTTACTGAGGCACCATAGTGGTTTGGTAAAATATGCAATCCGTTGCACCTCCATTTGTGAAAGTCTGACGACAACGCACGCTTTAGATTGCTTCCAAATCTGCTATTGTTTAGTTTCACGTCTCAATCACTGAGTCCGTGTCTCGGCCAACTCACTCAACCAACACCACAGATGTGGATAATCTTTTAGAGACGTCCGATTAATCAGGCCTTGGCCAACTTTGCTTCGAAGGGGAGAAATGGGGTGAAAACCAGCATAATAACTGGTATGTGTGTACCACTTTACAAATGCCGTGGAGTGCATTGCAAGTTACCCTGTTGAAAATGTAATAATACAGTAATTATTTCAAGGAATTTCTCAAGGCAATGTAACTAATTACATTTGATTACATTTTGATCCATGTGGAAAAGCCAGCATACCATACCATGCTGACCTCATTAAAAATGTGCACAATTGAGACAACATCGCTTCCATATCACAACCCAGATAAGTGAATGTTCCATAAAAAAAGTTTAAAAAAAAATTAAAGATGCAAAAGTCAATGTTCTTTTAAGTGTTCAATAGTAGAACAATGAGTCTAAACCTTCCAAAATCTCAGACAAACTAATAGATTGCACCACAAGGTGGCGCTTGGAGGTCATTTTTGGAAAAATATGTCATGTTTGAGACTACACATGAAAAGCGTCGGCTTTAAAAGGAGGAAGTGATATGAAAAACAATCGGAGCTTTTGCGGCTATTTGTCAAACGTCACTAAAATTGTAATCATGGAAGTTTCCAAAAGCAACTGTAATTTCATGACACATATTCTCCCAGTAATATAATGGATTGCAACTACACGTAGTTTGTAATTAAATTATGTAATCTACTTACATGTAATTAGTTACTACACTGGTGTGTCGTAAGTTGAAAACTGTTAAACATGCAATGTCATATACAATGTTGGGTCGCAACGCACGTGTGTCTAATTTCTATCCTTTCCGCATGCCTTTGCAGCTTACTTCACCCCACGGGAGGAAAAGCCTTCCGAGTGTTTGCTGTCATCTGAAATGCATCGATCAAAGGTATCCAAGGACGCGCTCATCGCTCAACCTATCCAGCTTTCATACAAACAATGATTTTGTTCTCCTGCCATTGATACAAAAGGTGTAACTGAAATTGAACTGAACAGAATCTTTTTTTCATTAACAGCTTGGCGTAAGATTTTCCATGAATGACTGTGAATACTCCAGTAGGGCACTAGCAAAACATACTAACCCACCAGCAGTTTTGCATCCAGAACTCACTTGCTGTGAGGCGACAGTACAGACTACTGCCTCACCATGCTGCCCACACAGTTCCTTAAAATGTAATTGAGTTTCGAAAGGCTAAAAACGACTCCACACACATCTCAACCTTGGTCAAAATCCAACACGCCAAAGACCTGCTGTACCTCTAGCTACTATGAAAGCTGGTTGTGATTGGAAAATTTCCTGAGAGGAGGAGGAAAATCTCCCACTAAGGAGTACTGGATTAGCTATAGAGCTTTTTAAACTATGCATCTGAAGTAATTAAGTTTATTGCATGTCAAGTTAAATTGTATATACAGGATGTCCTCAAAAACACGCCAATTCAAAACAGAGAAAAGGTGTCACTTTACTAGAATATTCTTTCACACTTAGTAGCCACAGACGCATGATGAAAGTACAACCAAACAGACAAAAGAAATGTTATAGTATGTGAAATCAGGCTTCAAAATGGTCAAGAATATTCTTTCAGCTTTCAGACACTGTGGGCGTGTCGCGAAATGCTCTCAAAATTCCGCCTCCCCGGAACTTTCAGCAGTCAGTCAAAACATGTCCACTTCTAAGCGGGGAGAGGATTCAAGCGAGCCACATTGCACCGGCTCTCACGGGCGACAGAGAAGCAGTCTTTGAGCTGGCATAACAACCATAAATTCAGCGGGACAACGCGCTTCTGTGGCTCCTGAAGAGTGCGCCATAAGTGACCACAGCCGTGGGACAGGCACCGGTCTAGCTCATCTGGTTCACCGCTGGCTCGCGACGCAGACTGCAGAGACACTGTGACCCAAATAACACAAAACACATTAGACTTAAGGGAAGATGTATTTCTTGCAGTTGTGAGCATAGTTCGATGGCCAATTGCACGCTCTACTGGTAGTCATGCGTTCAGGTTAAAAGGCATGAGGAAGTGGCAATTCCGCCGAATGGCCACCGTGTGGTATATGGGCGCTCGATGTTTATATAGTGGGGGAGGGGCTCCTTCTCGAAAGTATGATGTCACGGGGCTACTTTTTCGCCCGCCCCTTAAAACAGGCCAACTGAGATGATCATTTTTTTTGTAAGCTACATCTCTACAGTTCAGTACTAAATTATTCTCAGCATTGACCTTCAAAAATGACTTTCAATACAGCTTCTTTTGCTATAACACAGTGATTGTTCAACGTAGCAGATTTCTCAGCTTATGCAGGGTTGCAGGAAGTGGGGGTACATAAACGTTGCTCTATATGAAGCCACAAGCAGTTGGGGCCAGTGACGTTGCAGGTCACTTGCAGAATACCGATCGTCTGATCCAGCATGGGCAACCAGTCTGGTTGGCAGGTGCTCATTGATAGAATCGCCCGACAGCGCGACGGTTGTGTGGCAGTGTCACCACCATCAGCAGCTAGTTGTGGAAAAATCCAAGTGGTTAGCATCTCCAGGTAACTTTGAAGAGGAACAATTTGAAAGGCCCTAAACCTGAAAAGACAATAGTGTTGATAGAAATCTATCCTCCATCTTTATAAATATATTTGAATCGGTTTAGTTAACATCACATCTTTAAATCAGGGAGTGTTTTTGTGGAAATCCTGTATATAAATACTATATATATAAATAAACTATTCTTGCTATTGAAGGGAAGAGACAATATATTCATTTTAATCATTAATTTCTTTTGACATATAATATGCCGAATAGCTACAATACCTGAAGTATGAAATATCATCTGTATATGTTTGTACATAATACACTTTGCTTGCTTATTGCATCAAAATGTTGTAAATACTATTGATACATTAACCCAATGGGGTATGAGTGATCGCTTTTGCATTCATCATTCAAGTGTTGCCAGCTTAAATTCAGTAACCATTAAATCGCGAGAAAACCACAACATACACATATACTGAATACTTTTGTTTTTGACCTCATAATATATATATTAAAATTTTGAAAATGTGTTGATACTTTTTTTGTATAGTTACTATATTTTCATTGCTTTTTACAGCTTTTATTTCATATCTATATATAGATATATAAATGGACCCCTGGCTGGCCAGGTATGTGCATGACAGAATTGCAATAAAATCACTTTGAGAGAAAAAAAAAAAAAGAATCTGCATCCTGTCACCAATGTTGCTGAGATGTGGTTCTATGGTCCTCAATGCAGGCCATACGTTCTGTCTCTTTGGGGGGGGGGGGGGGGGGGGAATGTAGAAATTAAACCAAGCTTTTAATAATAATAATAATAATAATACCTTACAAATCCAAGTTATCTATCAAAATTTCAATATACGTATAGTACTTACAGTATATCTACAGCTCTGGAAATAAATGCAAAATGATCCGTTTCTGCGATTTCAGATGTTTGCGTAAAATCTGCATTTTTTAAATTCTGTAAACTACTGACAGCATGACTCCCGAATTCCTAATACAAATCTTGTCAGTTCGAGCGGGGGGTGCGTGCGGGGGCGGGAGCGCACAAACATACGGCCCGTGGGCCAAAACTGGCCTGCTAGGTGGTACAATCTAGGCAGGATCAATTTGACAGTGAAAAAAACCCATAAACTGGGGAAATGGTGCGGGGTAAGGTTAATTTGGGGAATTATTATGCTCATTTAGAAAATCCAACACAGGTCTTCATAAGTTAACTTCATTTTAAAGTACAATACTATAGTTTTCAGTTCCAAATACCTGTGACTTTGTTTTGTGCCCTCAAATACAATCACTGAAATCAGTTATTATGCACACATGTAGATGGCAAATTGAAGCAAACATTTCTCAAGAAATCTGAGCTTGTTGTGTCAAATGTTAAAATTTTTTTTTAAAAAATGTCATTGAATCTAAAGATTTTGTACAAATGCATAAAAAAAAGATCCTATTCGTTGGAACAACACAGGACTAATGCTTGAACTTTTTCAGAAGTCAGCATTAAGTGAAATACAATTACAGTTTTCTCTCCACCACTCTTTCATATCGCTGTTGGGCGACTTTATGCCTTTCTTGGCACATGAATTCAAGCAGCTCAACTTGGTTTGATGGCTTGTGACCATATATATATATATATATATATATATATATATATATATATATATATATATATATATATATATATATATATATATATATATATATATATATATATATATATATATATATATATATATATATATATATATATATATATATATATATATATATATATATATATCCTAACAATGCTGTTTTATCCAATTCCTCCGTTTTGCTAGCTTAGCGCTGACGTGTGCGTCAGTGCAGTTGGTGCACTAACAAAGGGTCTGTGTTGTTTGGAGCACAAAATGAGATTAAAATGTGTAAAAAAAAAAAATTTTTTTAATAAATAATTAATTTATTTGTAGTTAATTAATGCATAATATAATAGTACCATGCCTAGTATATACATCAGGTAATTTTCAGGGACAATATTAACACTGGAAAAAAAATATAAATGGGAACCGACACCGTACCTCAATGTACTGTAACATAAAACAATCCAGGAACTTAGGTGCTGCCAACAGGGCTTGAGCCAACTCTCCTGCAGAAGAAAGGCAAGCATTCCAGTGTCAAAATTCACAGGAGCATGCTGCAAAGGTCATTGGTACAAGACTCCTGAAAACGGCTCTGCTTGCTTCTGGGCAACAGCCAGCCTCTCAGTCACAAAACACTCAGTCAGCCATCACGCCAGTCAAACACAAACATGCGGATAGTTAGGGGGAGCTGGTTTATTCATGAATTTTTCAGATTTCTGTTTTCTAACTAGCATATAATAGAGGGAAACCTCGGAAGTTGAAAGCCCCTGAATTTAGATTTCGGCAAACAACTTCAAAGTTCAAACGGCCGTCGTGGAGGATATTAAGCGAGACATTAAAATATTGCATGTGGCTCGACAAATCGAGCAGGACATCAATTAAGCAAACAAAGTACTAAATATGTACATGAGTTGCTTGTTTTTGGGCATGTTGTTTTTGGTAAATTATTGCAAATGATGTACCCGTACCTCTGATGATATGACATCACATGAGACATTGCTCAAGATATATCTCAAGGGACGAGGCGAGAAGCAGAGGATCAACTGTCGCTGAGGTTTAGCTTTTTCTCTGGGTTTTTCTCGAGATTCGCTTCAAACCTTTAGAAATGTTTGTTCTATATTAAAGCAAGAACTTGATCGGTTGTGAATGATATTTAAGTCATCGGAGAACTTGCACAAACAGTAACCTGGGCATGATTGTGGTTATCTTTAATATTATTATTATTATTATTTTATTTTATTTTTTTTGTCCTGCCAAACAATGTCTGCAGGCCTGTACTTTCAGGAAGCCAGGTGCCCTGCTTGGATTTCTGGGCCTCTTGACAAGAAACTCAGCTCCTTGGCCTTGATTTGTTTGAACTTAGCACAACATAGCCTGACATCTTCGAAGGGGCCCCAAATGAGTTTGTGAGCCACACTACTCAGCAAACCGCCACATACATTGACTACGTCAGTAAATCTGCGTCAGGGCCAAAGCCTTCAAAATACTTGACCTCAAACCAAACGTAACTATATTTTATAATCACGGCCTTACTTGTCATCTCATGATCTCTTAAATATTGGTAGTTACAGGCCCGCAAGATATAAATGCATTGAAATCTACGGGGTCTTTTCATAGCATTTGAATATAGAGTCCTGGCTGTTATTTTGTGTGAGTTTAACAAAACACTCCTGTGTTGCCAGTTATAGCTATAAAACCTTTTTGATTGTGTGTGTCAAAGCAACATAGCAATTACAGCGGTGTTGGGATATGTTTGAAATTTGAGCACAGCTGGACATGCCTGACACACACCATAAGGGAGTGCGTGCGTGTGCACTTTTTGTGTCTGGTATGTGTAACTTTGAGGCACTTTCTAAATATGACTTGGACAATCATTCTCACACTTTATAACCGACTCCCAAGGCGGTTAACTCCTGGGTGGACACACACCATGCATGTGGACTATCTGCGAACAAGTGTTGTGTGTACACGTGTGTGTGTGTGTGTGTGTGTAGGTGTGTGTGCGTGTGTTTCCATGCGCGCGTCCGGTTGTGTAGTTGAGCATGTGGTTGACCAAGCTCTCATCGGGCTTCCACCACTCATAGATTTGGACAATGTTTTTTTTTTGTTGTTGTTGTTTTTTCACATAGTTAGCAGCTGTGTTTTGGTTGTGAAACATGGTAATCATCTCCCACTGCTGGGTTTTCTGTCAGAGGAAATTTATTTATAACCATTTCAGTTTACTTTGTTATGGCATAAACCAGAACTGGATCCCTACTAACCCTACTCAAAAGTCAAATGTCATAAAACAACCATTCACACTCACATTCATACCTTCAATTAATCTACCATGCATGTTTTTGGGATGTGGGAGGAAACCGGAGTACCTGGAGAAAACCCACGCAGGCACGGGGAGGACATGCAAACTCCACACCGGCGAGGCCGGATTTGAACCCAGGTCCTCAGAACTGTGACGCCCTAACCAGTCGCCCACCGCGCCACCATCTTTGAATGAAAATTGCTGAACTAATAGATTAGTGCAATACTAATTTAAGTCACATTTTAAAACCAGTGATCAATAACACACCGCTGCTGTAACGCAAATGGGACAGACTGGTGGATATTCCCTTTCGCACATCTGCCATTCCATTGTCTGAAGCCAGAAAAACCTCAATTTGCTTTGTCCCCACTTTCCATTTCCTTCTCCTACTTCTATTAGTGGTAGCTAGATTATTCTTTCATTCTCATCAAAATACACTACATAATCAATAACCATTTTCATCAGGAATATTTTATTCATCAAGATCTGGGATGTGTGATTGAAGTTTTCCCTTTATTTTTTTAAGCAGTATTTAGATGTTTTTTATATTTGTTACATAGTATATTTTTGTACTATAATGTAATTTCATCAACAGTCATCTAATTCCAGATGATTTATTAACTCCCTCAACAAATAATCTTACCTTTATCAATACACTTTCAATTTATTTATTTATTTTTTTTAACTCAAAAGCCGTTTGAATACAGTGTCTTTTGAAGCTATTTGACTTCAGCAACACTCTATACCTCCCGTGTTCTAAAGACACACTCACACTCATACTGATCCAAACTTCAAGTCATGGGCTTGGCAAGTGTCCCGTAATCCTGTTTTGTTGGTAACCACACACAGAACACCGGTGCCAGGAGAGTGTGGCAGAGGGTCACTGCATCCCGCAGACTCACAAAATTCACAAACTCTGTCCTTACCCTCCACAGTCTCCTCTTGCCCTACTCATTGCAGATTTGCCATCAAAATTTTCCACATTTGCTAAAAATAGTAAGCAGATGACTGGCCAAGCAGCCCTGGTGCCCTTCAGTCGCTTACAGTACACTGAATATACACACCAATTAGGGGACTATTTTTTCAAATTAATACACAGAACGCTGTATAAAACACTATGATTTAATTTATTTTTTTAATTCAAAGGCCCTTGGATGAACCGTCTGACGTATGTCTGAAGAAAGGAGAGAAGGACTTGAAATGAAATAAACTCACCAGAGAAACATCATATACATCATATTAAAAAAAATCCTTCAGTGATTGATTTAACCTAATCAAATTTATCGACCGACTTGTTTTGTGACATTTATTGAGATGATCAATACTTTCTTCCCATGGGCTCACTACCTGTGGGAGGGGCCAAGGGGCTCAGGTACAGTCTGAGATGGGCGGTGGGCGAAGTCGGGGAACTTGGCAGTCCGATCCCCAGTTAAAGAAGCTTGCTCTAGGGACTTGAAACATCACTTCTCTGGCAGGGAAAGAGCCTGAACTGGTGTGCGAGGTCGAGAAATTCCGACTGGACATAGTTGGGCTGGCCTCGACACACAGCATGGGCTCTGATACCAGTCTTCTCGGGTTAGACTCTTTTCCACTGCGGAGTTGCCCACGGTGAGAGGCACTGAGAAGGTATGGGTATACTGATTGCTCCATGTCTTGGTGCCTGTACATTGGGGTTCACCTTAGTGGATGGGAAGGTAGCGTCCGTCCGCCTTCAGTTGGGGGGACAGGTCCTAACTGTTGGTTGTGCCAATGCACCAAACAGCAGCTTAGAGTACCCACCCTTCTTGGAGTCCTTGGAGGGGTTGCTGGAGAGCGCACCTGCTGAGTACTCCCTCGTTCTCCTGGGATACTTCAACGCTAACGTGGGCAATGACAGTGAGACCTGAAAGGGCGTGATTGGGAAGAACAGCCCCCCCCCCAATCAGAACCCAAATGATGTTCTGTTATTGAACTTCTGGATTGTTCATAAGACCATATTCAGACATAAGGGTGTCAATATGTGCACTTGGCACCAGGACACCCTAGGCTGCAGTTTGATGATCGACTTTGTGGTCATATCTTGAGACTTGCGGCTGCATGTCTTGGACCGTCGGGTGAAGAGAAAGGCGGAGCTGTCAACCGATCACCACCTGGCGATGCGTTCGCTCCAATGGTGGGTGAAGATGCCGAGCCAACTGGGCAGACCCACATATTGTGAGGGTCTGCTGGGAACGTCTGGCAGAGTCCCCTGTCAGAGGGAGTTTCAACTCCCACTTCCTGCAGAAGTTTGCCCACGTTCGGGGGACATTGAGTCAGAGTGGACTGTGTTCGGTGAGGCCATGGAGAACGACTTCCAGATGGCTTAGAGAAAATTCTGGTCCACCATCTTGCGTCTCAGGAGGGGGAAGCAGTGCACCATAAACAATGAGTATAGTGAGGATGGGGTTCTGGCTGACACGCCTCTGCTAACATTACGTGGACATCGGGGACAGTGCCTCTGGATTGGCTGACCAGCGTGGTGGTCCCTCTTTTTAAGAAGGGGGAACTGAGGGTGTGTTCCAATTACAGGGGGATCACACTGCTCAGCCTCCCTGTCTATTTAGGGGTTCTGGAGAGGAGGGTCCATCTGGAAGTCGATTCTCAGATTCAGGAGGAGCAGCGTGGTTTTCGTCCTGGCCGTTGAACAGTTGACCAGCTCTACACCCTTAGAAGTGTCCTCAAGCGTGCATGGGAGTTCACCAACCTGTCTACATGTGTTTTGTGGACTTGGAGAAGGTGTTAGACCGTGTCCCTCGGGGAGTACTGTGGAGGGTGCGTCGGGAATATGGGGTACCGGACCCCCTAATAAGGGCTGCTCGGTCCCTGTACGACCGGTGTCAGAGTTTGTTCTGCATTACCGGCAGTCACTCAAATACGTTTCCAGTGAGAAGTGGACTCTGCCAAGGCTGCCCTTGTCACCGATTCTGTTCATTACTTTTAAAGGCAGAATTTCTAGGCGCAGTCGAGGCTGTTGAGGGGATCCAAGTTGGTGGCCTCACCATTGCGTCTCTGCCTTTTACAGATGATGTAGTTTTGATGGCTTCGTCACGCCAAGACCTTCAACTCTCACTGGAGTGGTTCACAGCTGAGTGTGAAGCTGCTAGGATGAAAATCACCACTTCAAAATCTGAGGCCACGGTCCTTAATTGGAAAGGGGTGACGTGCCCTCTCCGGGTCAGGGAAGAGATCCTGCCCCAAGTGGAGGAGTTCAAGTACGTTGTGGTCTTGTTCACGAGTGAGGGAAGAATGGAGCGGGAGATTGACAGGCATATCGGTGCAGCATCTGCAATGATGGGGACTGTCTATCGGTCTGTCGTGGTGAAGAAAGAGCTGAGCCAAAAGGCAAAGCTCTCTATTCACCGGTCGAGCTCCGTTCCTACGCTCACCTATCGTCACAATCTGTGGGTCGTGACCGAAAGAACAAGATCGCGGATACAAGCGGCTAAAATTAGTTTCTTCCAGATGGTTTCCGGGCTCTCCCTTGGCTCGGTCATCCGGAAGGGCCTCCTCCGCATCGAGAGGAGCCAGATGAGGTGGCTCGGGCATCTGGTTAGAATGCCCCCCAGACGCCTCCCTGGTGAGGTTTTCCGGGCACGTCAGCTGGCCTGGGAACGCCTCGGGATCTCCCCGGAAGAGCTGGACGATGTGGCTGGGGCTGAGGGAAGTCTGGGCTTCCCTGCTAAAGCTGCTGCCCAAGCAACCTGACCTTGAATTAGCGGAAGTAAATGGTTGCTATCTTATCCAAGCTAACTTTGGGCAAGAGATGAGGTTCATACACCCTGAACTGGTTGCCAGTCAGTTGTAGGGCACACATCCAAACGACCATTCACACTCACATTCACACCAACAGACAATTTCAAGTCTTCAATTAAATTAAAAGATGCTTGTTTTTGTAATGTGGGAGGATTCCCACACAAGCACGGCGAGAACATGCAAACTGCCCATAGGAAGGCCGGAGCGGAGATCTGAGCCACCAGTCTCAGAACAGTGAGGTAGACATGCTAACCACTATTACACTAAACCTGACCTTATCAATCTAGGAGTTATTACCATGATCACTAGATGGCATGTGGCAAAGGAGAACACATTACATGTAAAGTTGTACTCGTAAATGATATGTATTCAACTTTGTAACATAATTGGTGGTTTTTAATAGCGGTATCAGTTTGAGTTAAATGGTTTACTTCAAATGGAAACATGTTTGGTACATATCAAGAAAGAACCCCACTACACCAGGACAACTCCGTTTTACCTATAATTATAAACATAAACACATTATAAACCCGATGACAGACGTGCAAGTGCCCCCATCCTGACATAATATTGTGGTGGCACAGCACACTGCAAGCAGTTGTCATTTATCCTGTTTGATGACACAAGAGGTTGGCCAAACCGCAAGCCCACTGTGTGTTTGTGCAGCGACCTGGTTTGGGAGAGGAGTCTGTAAACAGGTAAGAAGTCTACAAATAGAATTAGGTTACTTAACAAGATGGTCTTGAGGGAGGGTAGCCTGTTCCCAGCGTGCGTCAGCACTGACCTTTTTTCTGTTTGCTAAAGGGATTTTCATTTGACCTTTTTCTAATTTTCTCTTCCGACACGAGTGGCACAGTCTTTGTAGCTCCATTCATAGATTGTTTACAAATGTTTTTATTGCAACACTTTTGTACTTTGGCCAACTACGACAAACAGGCATGCAGACATGTTCAGTCTGTAACCCTCTTAATTCAGTTGACTGTGATGCCTTTGGTTGATAATTCTATTATATCTGACACAATATTATCATTATTTACCTGTAATTGTTTTTATAGTCTACAACCTCAGGAGCTTTTCTTCTCGTTAATTAATTTGACAGTGGGCATTTGCTGAAACGCTTTTGGCAATCACCTTCCCACTGGTACTCGCCAAAAATAACAACCCTTCCTGTGTGTGAGTGAGTGAATGCATCACGTTCCATTCATGTTACGTCCCTTATGGACCCACACCGCCATCTACTGACAATGCATAGGAGGAATGATGGCTACACTCCGTGTATCTTTTTGGGTTCAGTCTATGAGAAAGAAAATGTATACTTTAATCATACCAATTACCAAAGATTTTAATATTTAATGAAGGCTTAAAGCAAAAGAAAAATGACAGCTGAAAGAGTGCTTAAAGATTTTAAGTTCTTTCAAACGTAGCTCTTTAATTTTTCAAAAAGCAGTTACTAGAAAGTGTCTTTCTACAAAGTGATTTAAGTTTATGCCTCTCATACTGTATATTGCAAACAGGCAGTCATTCACAAACTACGCTGATGAAAAAGAGTTTTCACACATTGCCAAGGAAGGAAGTTAGTGCAAGGTTGCAGTGCTATGACTACCAGTCAGCACAAATACATACATTTACAAATTTCTTCACAAAATGTACTGTATTTTACAGGATCACTGCTTCCAGTCAAATACTGTTTTTGTTTTTTTAGTGATCGATAAACTAGAATTTCTTTATAAAATAATAAATGAATATTTACAGTATGTTGACTGTATTTTTTATCCATCAATGTTTACCTATTTTTATCACCACTGTATTTATCATTGGTGACAATATTTTGTTTTATATCATATTATTATTATGATAATCACCACCACCATCATCATCATCAATGATAAAGACAAAAGAAAGGTATTTGCTTTTAAAACGAACAAGAACCACAACGAATGTGTTTGTGTGTGCATGTAAAATCACACATAGTCCCACTTGAAATCACCAACGTCTTGCTTAGTGTACAGATGTGGATTCACTGATGCTGCCTTGTTTTGCACCATCCTGCTACGCTTCTTGCTTGGTGCCTTGTCAATCCTATATTTGGTTCCACTCTCTGGGTTTATGTCAGAGCAGCGTCTAGAAAAACAAAGTAAAAACAATAACAAAAATGAGTCTTTCAATCTGTGAATACAGTATACAAATGGACTGGCGACGATGTTAATAGTGGACTGTTGTTGGCACGAAGGACTGTGAGACATTAATTTGTCTAATTGTGTGTTAACAGTTAGAAGGGCAACATTCAAAATATGCCAAATACCGCCAGTCAACATTTTAAAAAGCACACCATAGAGAAATACAATTTGATGGGGCGCCCGACAAGGGAACGCTAGGGGGGGGGGGGCTGGGAGTAGCCGCGGGGCATGAGAGGGGAGCCCCAATGCCAAGCAGCCATTCAGCCCGGGGGGCCCGGCCTCAGGAGCACAGCCATGTAGCTAGTGATAACCCACCAAGTGTGGGATAAGGAACCCCCACCCAAACCAGGTAGGGACGAAAATCCCACAGCCCGCAGGGGACCCCCCCCCCCCCCCCACGGGAAGAGGAGGAGACAGGTCCGAGGAGCGACAGAGGAGCCCCACCGCCCCCCACCAGTTGCCAGAGCGTGGGACCAAGGCGGCCGCCAGCTGGCACCACCCCAGCACCCACGGGACATGGGCGGGTCCATCATCACACCATCAATGCTCTATGGAAGGTCATTGTTTTTGCAGTGAGAAGAACACCAAAGTCTTGTGTTTTACCAATGACATGGTGTCTGATATCTCTAAAAAAAAATCTTGGAGATCACTTTTTATGAGTGGACCTCTCCCACTTGTACAATTTGGAGATGAACGTTTCTCTAGGCTCAGTCAATTAAATAAGTGGCTCAAAGAAGTGTCTACTGCACTACCCGTGAGTTTCATTGACAATTTCTGCATTTTTTTGGGAGCGCAGACGTCTTTATAAGGTAGCTGGCTTCTGTCTAAATACACAAGAGGTTAAGTTATTGGCTGCCAACATTTTTTACTGTGTACGTCATTCAGCTGCCCAAAAAGAAAAAACTGGCCTTGGTGACACGGCTGAAGGACAAAAAGATGCAGTTGTTCCCAAACAATCGGCAGAACAGGAGATAAGGCGACATGAGGTGCAGACGGAGTCATCAGCGTCATCCAAACAATCGGAGAAGCGAATGACAAATAAGATGAGCCAGCACGATGAATCTCCCACACCCAGCCAGGCCCTATTGGAGCAAAGCCCAACACAAAACTCACTCTCTACTAGCCTAAATTCTTTGGTAGGTGTGACGGACAAGATGAGGACTATTGTTAATATTGGAATCCAATGCACACCACGCCAAGATCTTCCTCCCATCCCCCCTCGCCTGAAACCACCATCCACTAAGATGCGAAGGGAGCCTCCTCCACTCATAAAGAACCTTATCTGCAAATCTGACTGATATCTGCGGGATCTTTTGCAGAATAAGTCAGACCCCTATAGAGATCAGTCACTTTTGATCCCTGTAATTACATGGGACAGAAAGTTGGTTAAACAAATATGCCACCAAAAAGTAGAACCACAAACTTAGTGAGGATAAAATGTGCATCTATCAAACCATTGTCTCCAGTTATCTCTGTGAGACTAGCTCCTTTCAATATCAGGTCACTGGGTAAAAAAAAAATCATTGTTGATTAATGACATAATTGCAACCTATGATCTGGACTTTTTGTTACTAAATGAAACGTGGTTAATAGAAAGTAGCTGTAATACCATTTTAACTGAGGCAACACCAGCAAATTTTAATCATATGAACAAGTGTCGAATAGGGGAAAAAGGTGGTGGTATTGCTGTTATTTTTAAGTCATTTCAGTGTAAAGAAATTATACTATGTGATTTCAGCGTTTGTTTTAGTTAAAGGTGACCCAAAGGATATTGTTAATTGTAATTTATAGGCATCCAAGATACAATAGAAAATTTATGGAGGACTTTTCAGAACTGCTGTCAGTTATTTGTACTGACTACAACTATTTTGTCATTGACTATGACCTCTACAGACAAAGTCTGTAATTTTAACCAAGTTAGTCAGAGCTAGACAGCAACACTTTTCTGAAATCATCAGTAAGAACTTCAACAATGCTCGCACTTGTTTGCTGTGGTTGACAAGCTCACAACCACCCCCGAATCAGATAGCTCCAGAACTAACAGCAGATAAATGCAATGGATTTGCTTGTTATTTTAGTGAAAAAATACAATCCATCAGATTAAATATTAGCACAAATCAGAAAAATGATGAAATGATACTAGATCTGAAGCCACCCAGGAAAAATTCGTCAGAATTTGATACAGAATTTGTCAGAATTTGATACAGTTGACCCAAAAAATGTAGAGAAAACGATTTAGCAGCTGAAACCATCAACGAGCTGTCTTGACTCAATACCATCTGACTTTTTCAAAGCTATTGCAAAGTCTGTGCTAGCTGATTTGCAGCAAATAATCAATTGCTCACTTCAGTCAGGTGAGTTTCCTAAAGCTCTTAAAGTAGCTGCCGTTAAGCCTCTGCTAAAAAAAAATAAAATGCTGGATGCTTCCATGTTAGCAAGCTATAGACCCATCTCAAATCTCCCTTTCATAGCCAAGATTGTTGTGAAACTTATTTTTAATCAACTCAGCAATTACTTGAAGTTAAATGGACTTTTTGACAAATTTCAAGCAGGTTTCTAAAATCATCACAGTACAGAATCTGTTCTTATCAAAGTGCTAAATTATATAAGGTTACTGACGCGGGAAAGGTGTCAATTCTGGTCTTGTTGGATCTCAGTGCAGCTTTTGATATTTGTAGATCATAATATACTGCTGAACAGGTTAGAAACGTGGGTAGGACTAAATGGAACAGTCCTTAAATGGTTCAGGTCCTACCTGGAGGAAAAGAGTTATTTTGTAACCATTGGAAGTGTTCAATCTCATTGAATGGCAATGACCTATGGGAGGGGTGTCAAACTCATTTTTGTCAAGGACCACATCATAGTTATGACTTCCATCTGAGGGCCGCTACAACTGTGAACCCATATCAATGAAAGATTACCTCATATACTGTAATTACATACAGTATACACAACACATTGATGAATAACCAGTTTTGAAATCAGAAGCCTATAAACACATGTTTTTCGACTATTACATGTCTTTTCAAAGTGAGATTGGTAACAAAAAAATGCTTGCAAATA